>NW_022883148.1:0-29852 GCF_011952255.1 Bombus vosnesenskii
AACATTTATATTTGATAAAATATTACCAACGCTACCGTATAACATGGCTAGCGCAAAGCAAAGATAACTTTTATATTATCATTGTTTGAATTGTATGTATTGGGAGAAAGATTATTTATTTCCATTATTACCTTCTTCCCTAACCAATGCCTCATTTTCTTTCATAAATACAAATTTAATAGATCGGCAATAAAATATTGACGAGGGTTCAGATTTTGACCACAGCACTTAATTATATTCATCTAAAAAGCAAATACAAACAAAAGCAATTACAAACACAAGTTCTGTTTCAGATGAACTTTGTGTAAAGTGACTTGGAATCCAGCTTTAACTGGTTTAAAACATGCATGGATTATACTCTTCGCTATTCCTAGGACATTTACAAATTATTGTGTTTGTCCTTCTCAAGTTAGAAATTCCACTTTTTGTGAAAACGCTATTGTAATTATCCGAAAACAGTTTATTTAACATTATTTGGCGTCCTTTAGCTTTGTGCCTATTCGTTTCTATACGTGACCAACATATTCTTTCTTTTAAACAACAATGTCTTCGTATGGATTAATGTCTTTATGTGTTTCGCTATCTCCATCTCCAATACATGTACTATACTTGGCATGATGTTTCTTTCCTGATCTCATAAACATTTCTGTGATGACATAAGTTTCCACTTTATCAGCACTGATATGGTTTATAGTGCAATTATCTTTGTCACCTTCATACTAATCATTGTACTGTTCTGTGCCCGTTTTATTCTCCCATGCAACGCTGCAAGATTGGGAAACCTAGATTTTACAATTATATCAAGCACATTCTTACTGTGTTTCCCGAGGAGTGTAGCAAGCCCGAACGAAAAATTCAATTCTCTCATTTTCCTGGCGTTCTCTCTTCCGAAACGCTAACTTTTCTTCTGTCTTTTTCGGTAGCTCTCGAAATTGGACGATTAGATACCCGTAAGACAACAGAATGTAAATTTTCCGGACAGCCATAGTATCTATTGATAGCCGATCCCTGAAAAATATCCATTAGCCCACAAAATAAATTTATCTTTTCCATTCCGTTCTCTAAAAGTCGCCAACACAATCCTGCGATTTATTTCAGATGACTTTTGGTATGGATTGGCATTGCCAATTAGTGGAGATGAGTTGAAAAATTTCATCCAGTACTCACACTTAATTGTAATTTTGGAACCTAAGCCGCAGTTTCTAGTTCTAGAAGACTGAATTTTTCATTTGCAATACTTGCAAATAACACTAGTCGCTATCATCGAAAATGCAGCAACAAAATTCAAGATATATTAACTGAGATTACTTATGAACGCTTCATTGTTATCTCTGTTTCACAATTTTTTAGTTGATACGCTTGTTATTCGGTTCAGCAACGTGTATCGTTCGAGTTACAGTTGATGTGCACGTAGAACGCCATATTAGACCTGATGCAATTTTCGTGAACCCATCTGCTACTATATACGCACTGCAGCTAGTTCTCATTACGAACGCTGTCGCTATAAGGTTCATTTCATATCAAGCATTCTGTGCAAAGCAACAGTCATGTGTAATGTTGCCAATATTGAATCGGTTCTTTAATAGCAGGGCATTCGAGATAGATTGCTTTCCTCATTGATTCTGTTTGCTTTCAGTTTTCTTGAGAAGTGCGCAACCGGGTGTAACATACCGTTATCTTGGGGTTGTTTTAAAACGGCTCCTAAACCATCACCACTTGCATCTGTATAAATGAATATTTCTTTGTTTTGCTCATATGTTGCTAGGACCGGACTTTAACAGAGATATTCCTTAATCTTCTGAAATGATTTCTGAGATTTTTCATTGCAGATGAATTCGACATTTTTCCTTAATAAGTTATGAAGTGGCTCCAGGAGTTTGCAGGTATCTTTTATAAATTTATAATAAAAATTAATTTTCCCCAGTAATTGTCTTACATTCTTTTTTGTTCTTTGAGCGTTGCAAATCGCCCAAGTCAAGAAATGTTCTTTCGGCTTTTATCCCTTTTTTTCTCTTTTCTAATTCGTTTTCTCCCCACGAAAGCTCACGAGAACACACGCCCAGCGAAGTGCACTGGCACCGATTCTTTAAACTGATAGATTCGAACGGACTTGAAGTGACTTGACGACTAGCCATATAGAAAGGAGCGCGGTGTCATCGTTCGACGCTGTCTTAGAGTAGGCCGCCGGACCACAATTTCAAAAACTCGTCGTTATGTCGATCACCCAATGCAATCCATGTCCTGATGACTTCAGCAGTGAGTGTTGGAGAAAGACGCCTTATCAGTGCATCGGTTGGCAAAACAGTTAAAAGACGCTTTACGAGAGATCCAAACATTCTGTTGATGGTGTGCATGAATATGTAGGCTCCAAGTCAGCCGACGACGTTACGAACTATAATAAGCTAAGTCTATGAAAGGAAGCTAAACGTTACGATTATATTTTACAGATAACTCACGCTTCATGGACATAATCGGAATAAGTTGCGATACGACGTAAGAGATCATATAATTAATCTAATGAGCAGTGCTAGTTAGTTAAACCATCAGCTCTCAACATTTATGCAAATTTCATGTGCCCATCTATGCCATATAATACATTGAATCCATCTTTTTCTTAGATTGCAGTGATATAAAGAGTTCATCACGAAATATACGAGCCCGAGGGAAGAATGTTGTGTTTTTCATTTTTTCACTGCTACATTTTCTTCATCTCTGCTAAGTGCGCTCCTGGTTTTGAAAGATTTTTTTCATTCGGTCTTTTTTCCAGCCTGAGGAATTTCTTGTTCGATCTGGCTTTTACATTGTTCCGAGATGAATGTTACAGTGTTCCCTCTTTTCTTTGTTTTTCTCTTTACTCTTTCCTTTGCTTGGCAATTAGTGTGAGCGGATAAGGGCTCGGCTTAGTCCTTTGCTTGGCAGATAAATTTGATTATTTTGGGGGGAAATATAAATGCTGAAGGCTTTGCATCCTTAGACATCACTGATACTACACAATGTTGATCGCCTGTTGGTCTGTTGGATCCTTTTGTATTATTCTTTTACTTTATTATTGCTTAGTCCATACCTTTCGGCTTTGAATGAACTTTCGGTTTTACATCTCTTACATCTCTTTTCCACTCTATTCTATTGCACTACCTTGCTTATTTTATCTCTAAAAACTAAAACGAGAAACTACAACTTAGCAACTAATGACTAAAAAACTATTGCAACTTTGGTCTTTAGCCTCCTTGCTGTGCATCCTTCCTGTCGTTTGTCCTTCTCTTCTCTATCATTGCCTTCAGTTCTGTTAAACCTGCCCCAGTCTCATTTAGCGTTTTTCCTATGTCCTTTGGTCTTCCCGTTATTTCACATTCTTTTATTACATGCCTCAGGTCTTCTTTCCTTCTACATAGTCTGCATCTTTTTTCTCCCTCTTCTTTCCAGTATTCCCTTGCTTTGGCCTCGTTTCCGCATCTGAATCTTGCTGGTATTTTTCTGTCCTTCCACTTCATCCTCCCTTCTAAGTACTTTGGTAATTTTTCTTTGGCTATGTTTCTGTAGTCTATATTATACTTGGATTCCTTTATCCTTTTCCCCCTTTCTTCTGCTTCTTCCTTTCTTCTTTCTTCTATAATTTGGTCTGCTGTCATCCTTCTTGCTCCTCTTCTGCTTCTGTCTGCGTCCTTCCCTTTCTCACATCTTCTAGTCCCTTCTTTCTCTTTCTTGTTCTTTTCCCTTCATGGCTATGGGGTGGGTTGTCGTAATAGGTGCGGAAGGAATACTCAGATGTATTCAACAATAAATATTCATTAACAGTAATATTCGATGAGTACACTTGTACTAATCCCCATTTTCCTCATTTTCTCCTCCAGTTCCTCTCTGTTTAGTCTGTCGAACGCCGCTCTTAGGTCCATAAAGCAGGTATATAATTTCCCTCTTTCTTTACCTATGAGGTACTATAGGTACTGAAGGAACATTCAGATATGTTTAACAACCAAGATATTTATTCACACTTATGAAGTGATAGTCCATGAAGGTGCCCGAAAGAAAATACCCTTGATTTTCAACAATAACGTTTATTAGACTCTTAACAATTAACAGCAAATAACGTTTAACCACGGTTAACGTTTAACAACAATTAATAACAAGTAACGATTAAAACTGAACTCTCAAGAGTAGACGATACGTTTCTTTAGTTGTGTTTGCTTCTCTTAACCTTTTGCACTTCGCGGCTCGGGGCAGAATGAATCTTTTTGGTTCAAAACTGAACAGATTCTATCCTTTGTTGCTCCTCGATATCCCCACTACGCGCGCGTTTATTAGAAGTCCGCGACGGTTGCCGCGTATGCATTCTACCGAATATTCGGTGAAAAAACCCGTAGGGATATCGATGGTACATTAGGCCTGTCGGCCTTACGCTTTGAAGGTATAGCGCTTTGTGCCGCGAAGCCGTTGAAAATTTTCGTGGTCGAGTGTCGCCACATCTAGCTGCTTGTCTATGATGTGGTTTATCACATAAACCGTATCGGTCACTTCGCTTCCTTTTCTGAATCCGAATTGGCTCTCTTCCAGTTTCTTTTCAATCTCTGCCTTCAGTCGTTCGTCCAGTATCCCTGCATGGTACTGGTACCATCCAGTGCTTCGGAGCTTGATGCTCCGATCCAGGGTGCTCGTTGCCGTTCGAACGGTAGCCGTCCGTATGATGCCGTCTGCGCCCGGTTGGACCTTGATGATTTTGCCCAATGGTCATTGCATTGGGGGAACGTTGTCTTCTCCGAGAATGACAATGGTGCCTTCTCATATGTTGTGACTGCCCTTACTCCATTTGTTTCGGATGTTCAGCTCGTTCAGATACTCTCGATGCCAGCGGCGCCAGAAATGTTTGAGTTTTTGAATATGTTGCCAGCTGGAGAGACGATTGGATGGAGTGTCCCTGAAATCTCGTTCTCGGAAACTTGTTAATGAATCACCGACGAGGAAGTGACTGGGAGTAAAGACAAGGAGATCGTTTGGGTCTGATGATATTGGAGTCAGCGGACGGTAGTTGAGGATAGACTCGATTTCAATGATGAGTGTGTTGAAGTTTTCGAATGTTAAGAGCTCGTTACCTACGACACGTCTGAGATGGCGTTTGAAGGATTTCACTGCAGCCTCCCACAATCCGCCGAAGTGAGGTGAGTTGGGAGGAATGAAGCGCCATTCGATCCGTCGGTCGGTTAAAAAGGACTGAACCTTTACCTTATGATCGTCGGACTGCAGGAGATTTCGGAGCTCTCGTAATTCGTTGTTGCCGCCAACAAAGTTGGTACCGTTGTCAGAGTAGATTGTTGCACAGAATCCTCGGCGAGCGATGAATCTCGGCGAGTAAGGTCGCTGACCAGCTCGATGTGGACTGCTTTAACTGCAAGACATACAGGATTGCTACATATACCTTGATTTTGCGTCGGTTGCGATTCTTTCGTTCTTTGATGTAAACCAGTCCTTAATAATCGATCCCGACGTTGGTTAATGACCGAGATTTCGTTATCCGTGCAGCTGGAAGGTGGCCCATTACGTAGTTCACTGGAGGTGGATTGGCTCGGCAGCAACGGACGCACTTCTTCAGCGTGCTCCAAACTTGACTAAGGCCGTCGATAGGTCAATAAGATCTTCTTAGGGCATATAAGGTAGTTTGAGTTCCGGAATGGAGATTTAGAAGGTGTTCATGCTCGATTATAAGCGCTGTAACTGAGGATTTGGGTAGAATGATTGGATGTTTCTGATTGAAAGGCATTGGTGAGTGACTGAGTCGGCTTCCGACTCGCAACATCCCGTCCTTGTCCAGTAATGGATCGAGTCGTTGTAGCTTCCCCTTTGCTGCAGAATTTCTATCTGTTCAGAGTGTACGGATTTCATCGGAAAAATAACAGACTTGTAATAATTTGATCAGTTTGTTATGCGCATTGGTTAAATCATGCGTTGTTAGAAGTCTCCCTCGATCCTGTTTTTGTCTCCATCGGAGGCAACGTGCTGTAATTCTTATCAGCTTGGGCCAAGAAGAAAATCTCTCCAGTATACTATGGTCAGCCGGAGTCACGGACAGATAGGTTACCTTCTTCTGCTCCGGTGTTTCGATTAATGGTACTGGGTTCCACGTCGACCAGTATTCTTCGGATTGTTGAAGCCATTCCGGTCCATGTTGCCAAATGGTTCGTCGCAGGAAGTCTTCGGGTGATTGGCCTCGAGATATGAGATCTGCAGGGTTATCGGTGGTGGGAATGCGACGCCAATCTGAGGTGTGAGTCTTCTGTTGAATTTCTGTCACACGATTAGCGACAAAGATTTTCAGCGTATGGGGTGATGTATTAATCCAATGAAGAACGATGGTAGTATCAGTCCAATAAACAGTCCGAGAAATGTTGCGTGGTAAGGTTTGAAGGACTGTAGTGGCCAGTGATGTGAGAAGAGGTGCTCCACTCAGTTCCAGCCTTGGAATGGTTTGTGATTTGAGCGGAACCACCTTTGACTTTACAGTGAGGAGTCGTGTCCAGACATGACCATCCGGAGTGATGGTGCGAAGGTAAACACATGCCCCATACGCCCTTTCGCTGGCGTCACAGAACCCGTGTAACTCAATTTCCGCTGTATATTGATTATAGTTTTACGTGGAAACTTTACGTTATTTAGCAATGGAAGCTGTGCATACTATTTGCTCCATTCTGTATGTACGTCAGCCGGAAGAGATTCGTCCCAACCAATTTTTAATGTCCAAAGTCGTTGGAGCAGCATCTTAGCTCGAACGATCACTGGTGCCAGTAATCCAAGAGGGTCTTGAGTAATCTTGGCGATTTCGGAGCTGATTGTTCTTTTCGTCATTCGAGAGGCAGTAGGATTGATTTTGACGGAATATAGGATCGAGTCGTCAAAGGAATTCCAAACAACACCCAGAGTTTTGAAGATTTGCGATTCGCCCAGTAGCAGCTTATCGTTTATGTCCTGCTCGGAAAGTCCTCGTAGCAGTTCCCCGTCGTTCGATGCCCATTTTCGAATGTTTAAGCCGGCTAGTTAAGCAATTCTCTGAGCTCCGTTCTCAATGATCGTGCCTCGACCTTTGTATCAATTCCCGTGAGAACATCGTCGACGTAGAAGTCTCGCTGTAAGACCATCGCCGCTCGTGGGTACCGATGTCCCTCGTCGTCTGCCAGTTGTTTGAGGCACCGAATGGCTAGATAAGGGGCTGCTGACAGCCCGAATGTCACTCTGTTAAGTTGATAGGTGTCAACTTCTCCATCAGAGTTGCGCCACAAAATTTGTTGGAATTTCCGATCCTCTGGACGCACAAGAAATTGTTGATACATCTTTTCAACATCGCCTGTAATGAAGTATTGATGAGAACGAAATCTTAGAAGAATGAAAAATAAGTTGTCTTGTAGTTTCGGTCCCGTATGAAGTACGTCCCCGCAGAGGGATGTGAGTCGCTTCATCGCCATTGCTTTAGAGGATCCAAGCGAAGGAGTTGTTTCGTCGAATGGGAGAGCGATAATGTATGGCCCTTCTTTGGTGTGTTGAACGTGATTTCGGAAGTGTCCCTCGCACTGTCGTTCCGCTTCCGAAATGTGTGGAGTGGGCGGTCCTTCGCCGATTTTCCAAAAACGGGCGAGGTCCGCCTGTAAAGCCGTCGTGGAGGCGTGAAATGCGTATGCTGACGATTGCGAGGTTGGGCTCCCCCCGATGACCCATCCGAATCGCGTTTTTTGCAGACGCAAGTCAGACCCGTTTGCTTGACTGATATCAAGTTGGCCGACACAGAGTGATGCTAGCGTTGGTCCGGCGCTCAATAATATTTAGATCGGAGCAGGTCTATGGAATCTTGGATCGGCTAGTTGGAGATTCGTAGGTATCTGTATCGTTGAGCGATCTGCGGGTTGATCTGGGACCCAAGTCCATATTGTCGGTATGATTAGGAACGTCAAGGTGCGTTCGTATGTGCCGTCAATGGAGGTGATCGTGGCCGTGATGTAGCGTTTCGAGGTCGTCGATAACGTGTGGAGTGTTCCAATTGGGACCGAACATTTCCGTTGGTTGAGTTTTAATGAATTGGCGAGTTTTTCGGTGATAAAGTTCATGCTAGAGCCGGTGTCTAGCAGAGCTCTACAATGGAATGGTTGAATTTTATTGTTCAAGATGTTGACCTGCGCTGTGACTAACAAATCGTGCTGTAGTGGTTCGGAAGGGAGCGAGGTCAATGAGTCCGTTTTCTGTGGTTCGGTCCCTAGCAAAGTCGTCTGATGACGTCATTGTTTTCCTTGTCGTTTAGGACTGGACGATATATTTGATCCCGATGCCGTCGTTCGCGATAATCGAGATTCGCGTTTCGGAGATGTTCGGGGAGACGTTCGGGGAGACGTGGATGCGCGTCTCCAACGATGTGACGAACGTGGGGTCGGTGAACTAGGCGAAGATCGACCGTTGGATGATCGGTCGCTCGATGATCGACCGCTCGATCTTACACCGTTCGGCTTACACGTGTTCGTAATTTGCTATGACCATGGTCTTGATGCAAATATGTATGTGTCGCAGTCCACAGATGCGTCATGACCCTGCGAAGCATTGAGTAAGAGCGTGTCCCTTGCCTAAACAATTGGTACAGAGCGACGCCCTTTTGGCGGTTTCAAGGCGTTTTTTGGGCGACTTTGCTTTGAAGACATCACAATTCCATAATTCGTGTTGTCCTTGGCAGTTCGGACACACCAACGTCTTGTACGTAGTGGTGAATGCGTGACTTCGCGGCGCGTTCGGTCGCTGACGGTTGTGTTGATCGGACGCCCTTTTTATCGCGGTTGATGCTGAGCTTGTTGTATCGCCGTTCGTCCGTGTTTTCAGAAAGTCTACCAAGTGCGTATATGACGGCAATTTCTTTTCCGGTAATGTGCGTTGCCATTTGCAAATGATGGCTGAGGATAGCTTCGATATAAATAGTTCGATGAGAACGACGTTTGATGTGATTGGTTCACCGAGTTTCTCTAAAGCTTGGAGGTTGATCTTGACCGTCTCGAGAAAATCATTTATGGCTTCGGGTGTCTCTTTAGTTATTTTCGATTAGTCGAAAATCAAGTCCCAGTGACGCATGTAGACTTGACGGTGGCAGTCGAATTTTTCTTTAAGAACGTCAATAGCGATTGAATAATTTAACTCTGTGATGTCTAACGATTGTATACTTCGCGCGGCCTTTCCGGCCAAGGAGGATCGTAGATAATTAAATTTCTGCACGGGTGTAAGTCGTTAGCTTCGATCTATAATGGATAAGAAGGAGTCGTAAAATGAATGCCAATTTTCGATGGTACGGTAGAAAGTAGGCAGATGAATTTCCGGTAGTTTAATTGATGTCGGTTCGGCGACATTAGGTGACTCGCAGCTAGGCGATTTCGACGACGATGCTGGTGTATCATCCATGAGAGTGTGTATTCGTACTACCAAATCGTAATATGTGTTTGTTAACTCGGAAACGCGCGCGTCGTCTTCCTCGCCTAAATCTTCTAATTCTTCTTGTAATAATCTGTATTGTTTCTATGTGTCGTCGAGTAGTGTCGTATAGGCCGTTAAATAGGCCTTATTCGGTTGGCTAGATTGTTCGTATTCATCGAGTCGTTTCAATAGAGTAGTGAATCGGCCTATTTGAAAGCCTCGTCTCCGATGCAAGGAGGTAATTTTGTCTGTGTTCTCCATTGGTATAGCAAATTGTGAAGACAATGCAATGAACGAGCTTACCTTGTGGTTGCGAGTTTAAATATTACTCGTCATCGAGTTTTTCTGCCCTCTTTGTGCTCTGTCCCTTCTAAAATTTCCATAAAATGATTTTTCCACTCTTCTTCGCTTATATCCTCATCTATACCTTCTTTACTTCTTCTGTATTTATTTATATATTTCCACACTTCTTGTTCTGTTTTGATCTTCTTTATTTTCTACATATCTTCTTCTTCGTGTCTGTCCTTTCTTTGTTTACACCACTGTTTGAATGCCTTTTTTTCCTCTGTGAGCGCTTCTCTGCTGCATTTTCCTTTCATAAACTTTGTCATCTTCCTTCTCATCTCTCTTTTCCTTTCTTTCCACTCCTTGTTGTACCACACTTTCTTCCCCATGTCCCATTTCCTCATCTTCACTTTCTTCTTCGGCATTGCTTCATTTATCTTCTTTTTGATTTCAGTCCACATTTCCTCTACTGTTCTTCCCTTGCAGGTCCAGTCTTTACATTCCTCCAGGTATTTTTCCACACTTTAGTTTGTTCATTCCCTTTTCTTCTTCTCTTCTTCTTTCTTTTCCTCACTTTTTGTAATTCCGGCCCCCTATTTCTGTTTCTAACGGCATGTGGTCCGACTCTGTTCTTTTTCCTACTTTCATGTCGATTATTTCTTCTGTCGCCCCCTGATTTCCAATCAGATAATCTATTACTGAGTTTCCTCTCTCCCTATATATGTCCACTCCTCCCCTTCTTTATCTCTTCCAGTGATTATCATTCAGCCTCTCTCTTCCAGGTACTTTAGCAGAGTTGCATGCCCAAGTAATTTTCCAGTACTGTTCTATCATTGATCCGCGTAGGGCAGTGCTACAACGCATGCCCCGCATCATTTTCTTCAGCATTATAATCCTAGCATTTTGAGTGGGCCTCCTTATTAATCGTCTTACGATATACGTTAAATATTCCATGTCCACTCAAGATCTGCATGGTAAAGTTTTTAATATTCCTTCTGTACTTCTTAAAAATACAAGCGTAATTTATAAGTCTCCTTGTCCAATTATCCTCCCTATAATAACTCCACTCTTCTCTCCACCTTTCTCTTCAGCAAGTTCTTCAACTGTCCTAATCCTTTCTATAAAAATTGAGGCGGCTCCTGACCTAGAACGGGTGTTATATCGCTCCTGTTGTTCTACCCTTCCTATCTCATAGTTTTCCGCCTGCAGCTCTTTTGCAAAATATATCGATATAGTGCCCGTAAGCATACACAGTGCTAACACATGTTGCTTGCTGTCTCCCGGTTCCAGCAATTCTGTTGTCGTTATTTTTAAGGATCAAACATCATTATGTTTTGTTTCTTTCGTAGTGAGTGCTTGTTGTTTTCTTGATAGTTTTGTATTTTTATTTTGTTTACCCGGAGTTTGTAAATAAAGTCCCACGGGGCCTTGTTTACTTCTGTGATCACGAATCTTCGTGTAGTATTCAGGCCATGCCAAGTCGTAAATACGAACAAAGTAGCCGCGTACGACGGAACACATTCAGTCAATGCTCGGTCTCTTCAATTTGATACTTGACAGAAATTCAAATTCGATTTTCGTGCACATGAGACTTCGGATGAACGAATCTTATCTCTTTCAGCAGCTTGTACTACAATCTTTTGGGTACCCTGTGTGATGCAGAAGTTACCTGTAAGATCAAATATCAGCACATTGGATAGTTTTTTTCTGTAAGTTCCGACACAATGTGTGCAACTTTTAAAAATATTTGCTTCATAGAAACATTGATCGAAGGGAATAATAGTCTCATTTTCTCGGCTATTTTACACAAGCTCTGTGTTATACATGTCACACGAAACATGTTAGGATAAAATAATTTTAAAGTTCTTCCAGCTTCCAACATATACGAAATCAAATTAGTTACGAACAATAGTTCGCAGCAAGTGCACATTAAAAATAACATATTTGGGGGGGGGGGGGGATTTACAAATCGTGTAACGGTCGAATGATTTTGTTTCCTTTGCAATTCTTTATAAACAAATGAATGAGGCGTTGAAGACTGCTCTTTCACATAATGTTTAACCATCACGTTTACTTATGCAACATCCGACTTTATCCAACGATTATTTTATCAATTCAAATCCAGCTTGGTATGAATATTTGTTTGGTAAGGACATTTTTATTTGCATACTGTTTCAAAAAATTTACCAATGTTACGTTATTTAAACACCTATGGACCAAGTGCAGTTACCATTACTTCGCATAAATCAGTATAAACGTTATTTTGAAGTACTATTATATCATGTGTCACTGCATAAATCTTCTGATTTTTCTTCAGCATTTCTGTTGTACACAACAGTATTGGTGTGCTGTTTTAATCGAGATTTTGGTTCACATGGAACCTAAATCACAAGATTAGCCTCCTACACTAAACTCTAAATAAAACATCATTACTTTTCCTTACTCTAAGATCCATACGTTACTACATGTATTTGGTTTCTCATTCTGACGACTCAAGGACACTTGTATACAGCAAACCCGGATTAGTTCGATTACTTTTTGAAAAAAAGGCTGTAATATTACTGTTTTTCATATTCTTTTTTTGTTTTCGGTAAATTCAAGTGTTGCATAAATAATCTGTGAATTGAAATATTTATTCATTTTTTAAATAAGAAACATTAACATTACAAGTGGCTGGTCTTATCCGTATGTTCAGGTTAGAGAGTTCTCCCATTACTGGTGAGATCCACCTTGAAGAACGGTAAAACCTGTTGCTACTTGATGCGACCGGTACACAGGTGCTGAATCTTCTTTGGAACATGTACCCACCAATTACTTCTAATTTTCCATTCATCTTAAAAAAGTGGGAAATCCGAAAGTTCGAATGTCCACCCTTAGGAACTCGTCTTTCAACATCGTTTCAATCATCGATCTGTAATAGAACTTTATTCAGTAAACTTACTAAAGTATTTTTCTACAAGTCTGTTCATGCATCCTCCTTTTCTCCCAGAGCTGTTTTTATGCTTTAAAGAAACTTGGTTACATTAAGTTGAATCACGAGACAGTTCAGTAAAAGTTCGTGTGGACGGTGCATTGCAACAATATCAGTGTCAAGGCCTGCAGGTAACAGTTTTTTCCAATGCGTCCAAAGAATTCATTTGCGTTTTTTCACCACTGCGTTGTTTTTCGCTCTCTTTTTATCGTGTTATGCACCTTTTCGCAGTTATCGAATGTTTCCTGCATTTATTTTCCGGTTGCCGCTAGACGGCCAATTATGTTAGTACGAACTAATTTTTTGCGAATATAATATACTCAATGTAACATGTACGCATACTCAAGAAATAGAATTCAATTAGAGACCAGCTAAGGATGGGGACAAAGATGAGGATTGTGCGAATTTTTATGGCGGCGTCAACTCATTGGACGATATAATGGACATAAGCCCATTTGGCGCCAAAGAGAAATGTAAAATACTCTGAAGATGCTTTGCTTTGCATAGTCATATGGTATGAATCATTGGATTCCGTAATTTCAAACTTGGATTTGTGGATTGCACACATTAAAAACTACAATTTTTATAAAAGATAAAAAAGACAATGATTTTTAGTTCCCTACAGTTCAACCCCATTTTTTAATACAATTGTCAGTTCTAATGCATAATTGACAGAACAAGATTGCTACTTTGGAGTATGTTGCTATAAACAATATATTAAACTTCAATATTATATCCAAAATAAAATGTTTAACTCAGGAATGAAAATATATAAAATAGCACGATATTGATCGAAGGGCTGCTCTGAAAAGATATAGGTTTGCTTTATCTCTAAGAGTCCAGGATTGCATGTTACTATTTTGTGATAGACACTATTGAGTTTGCAATCCTTCAATCATCCGCCTATAATAAGTGTACAATAACGATTATTCTGTTTCCTAAAATAATATCAATTACTCATTCACTTATTATTTTTATAATACATTACGCATGCTATTTTTATAATTAATTTGTTATTACTTCACGCAACCGTTTGCGCTCACCTTGCAGCGGTCGGTGAGAACTCTAACCCACACTTAAACCTAATAAATGATGATATTCTCTTTTTATTGAGCTAGTATATAAGTTATAGTAGATAAGTTATAGCAGGCATATGTTGCAGCATCGTATATATAGTTGTGCCATTATTTTAAGCCCTTGCTCGCCTTACTCTCGTTTATAAACAAAAGGTAGCCTGCAACTAATACTGACGCTCGCATTGCCAAATGCGCATAGCTGTAATCAAATATAGTTTGTAGCGATACCGGCATTTTTTACGAATATCTCAAGAACTAAGGCCGATCCCCGGTTATACAGTCAGACTGGAAAATATTCGGACACTAGAACAACTTTGATTTCTCTGCCCTGTACTTGAAATAAATACGAAAAAAACAACAAAAACATTTTGCAGTGTACTAAACTATATTGTATAGGTCTCGAAGTAAGAAACTTTTGATTTAAAACAAAGCGTTTTTTAAATATAAGAAGTGTTGAAAAATGTGAATTTTGGTGTTATAAAAATACCTTATAAATTAATGTTAGAGAAACTAATATGGCAATACTATTTTTCATAAAAGTCCAATATTTTGTCCGATACCCCCTTTGTTCAATAATGTGTTAGTAGACGATCTTCCAGACGTTAAAGATTATTTTTCATTAATAATCGATACTATAACTTATTTCTCTATTAAATGAACTTTCTTCAGTGTTTATTGTTATACTTTTGTATGATTGTATTTTTTATTAATTGTGCGACCTAGTTTATTCCATAGGGATGGTCGTGCTTCTGTGAAACACTCGTTATCTTAGTTTGATATCTTAAATCTGTAATGCATTGGAGTATTCTCGTAAATTTTGAATTCACTTTCCTTCGATCTCCATAACATCAAAATCAAATCGAAATTGTAGAGAATGGAACGTTGATTCAAGTTCGCTGTTCATTTTATTTCACGAATCGTAATTAATGGATTGCGCTTTATTTCGCGAACGATACGAATATCTTTCCGCAGCGTCGTTTTGCGTTTTCTACCCGTTCTTGGCACATCTTCAGCGAAACATCTCTCTTTGACTGAATCACATGGCTTTCTTTTTTTTAAGCTAGAAAAATTTACCGAATGTCCAGCTGGACAAATTGTAAACTACAAATTATTTATTATTTATTATTGCTTAGTTCGCGCCTTTCGGCTTTGGACAAACTTTCGGTTTTACATCCCTTATACCTATTTCGCTTCTTATATATCTACCTCCTCTCTTATCCATTCTATTCTATTGCACTCCCTTAATT
This sequence comes from Bombus vosnesenskii, assembly GCF_011952255.1. Classification (NCBI taxonomy): domain Eukaryota; kingdom Metazoa; phylum Arthropoda; class Insecta; order Hymenoptera; family Apidae; genus Bombus; species Bombus vosnesenskii. The sequence continues at coordinate 15,003 of NW_022883148.1, forward strand.
ATTCTATGTCTAAAAACTAAAAAACTAGAAAAAACTAAAAACTAATGACTAAAAAACTATTGCAACTTTGCGCTTTTGCCTCCTTGTTGTGCTTCCTTCTTGTCGTTACGCCCCGTCTTGTATTGCCCTTCTCCTCACTATTATTGCTTTTAGTTCTGTTAGTCCTTCTCCAGTCTCATTTAGAGTTTTTTCTATGTCCTGTAGAGTATGTATGTAGAGTATTCCTTTGCTTTGGTCTCGTTTCCACGTCTGAATCTTGCTAATATTCTTCTGTCCTTCCTCTTTATCCTCCCTTCTGAGTACTTTGGTAATTCTTCTTTGGCGATTTTTCTGTAATGTATGTTATATTTGGATTTCCTTATCCTTTTCCCCCTCTCTTCTACTTATCTCTTTTTTCTTTCCTCTATAACTTGGTCTGCTGTCATCCTTCCTTGCTCTTCTCTTGCTTCCATCTGTGTCCCTCCATTTCTCACCTCTTCTAGTCCCTTTTTTTCTCTTTCCTACTCTTTTCTATTCTTGGTCATTTCCCCAGTTTCTCTCTTTTTCCGTTACGCACTCCCTTCCTAGTTCCTTTTTTGATTCTAAGGCTTTCTCTTCATACCTTGCTGCCCTTTTTAATGCTTTTTCTTTGATTTCTCTTAGCTTGCATTCTTCTATCAATATATAATTTGGTGTTGTCATATCTAAACCTAAGATCCATTTCACATATCTTCTTTGTATTCTATCCAGTCTTTTTTCCATATTCCAGTCCCATACTAAACCGAGAGTCCTCAAACTACAAATTAAATAATAAGAAAAAGCATCTTTCTGACTCCCATTTTCGAGAGCTCAAATTTTCCAGGCATTGCAGACAAGGAATATCCTTTTTTTCTTCGCTGAGAGATCCTCAATCTCTATAGTTCTCTTAGTTCTCTATTTCTTACCATAACCAATAAATATTGCCGTTATTATTCCAAGGTAGATTATACATACCGATGAAAGTAGCGCAAGTGTTCTAATATATTTAGGAAACAGTCTCACAATAAATATTGCAATCGTTCTTTACAAAAAGCAAAGAATTATGCAATCGTTGACTTATCTTCCAAAGATGGAACTCGTTCTTTCTACATTTTTGACTTTACGAGTATGAGAATTTTTTGCCAAAACAAATGAAATGTATAGTATCGATCAATTACTACTTACATTGATATAAACTATCTTACACTTTTATTTGCGATATTTTATACATAAAAATATTTCTTGCATCGTATCGTACAATTTTAAATTACTCTCAGTGTTATAAATAATTCTGTATGATAGTTATGTAATTATTTCATTCTGTTCGGTTGTAATTAATTGTAGACGATTCTCATATATAAAAGCACTGACACAACAGATGATGTATAGAGGTTGTGTTGCTTGAAACAAGAGACATCCCACTTTTTTACATTGGTTGCTTGTATTTTCCATTTTTTCCAGTAATATTATTATTCGTTATAGTGCAATCTGACACTACATTTGATACAGATTACATCATGACGCATGTTAACGCATGACGCCAAGGGGAAATGTTAACATGCTCTACAAGGGGAAATGTTACGTATAATTTATAAATTATATATATTATGCTAAACGCACTGGGAAGATCGCTGCCATATGTTGTATAATATTATATGATTAATATTATATGAAATTTATGGAGGGAAACCTAATAGAATCTTGTTATATCTCTTATTAATTGCTATTAACGTGTTTTGATAGCAGAGTAATAAAGTATAAGTCTACATAATATTTTGTTGTTTTATTCCCTAATGAATTTTTTAAATAAGTCTTCCTTCATTTGTTACTAGAAATGGAAAGATAACAGTATAATTGCTTAGAAGTTCTACGAAATATAACACAAGCAAGAGCAGAGAGCAATCGCTTTGCCAAAAATTTATTTGCTAAAATAGTAGATCTTGCGATAAACCGTTCAACGTATTTTGCAGCGATATAAACATTTGCAACACTGCAACGTTAGATATCATTCACGTCTCAACGTAAAGAACAATGTATACAATTCATAAAGATACGTGCACAGTATAAAATGCAGGAAACATTAAGGAAAAATTGTACTTGGCGATAAAAAAGCAATTCGTCTAGATATACAAGAAGTTTCTAGCCAACAATGTACTATATATTATGTTGTAATTTATCGTATATCAACATATGTTGGAAAATCTATAACAAATCTAAAGATATTGATATTAGTCGAGAAAGTTATGTAGATTGGCCAATGACACAGCAACGTGTTTTGAACTTGCAATATTTATTTATACGATGAGGAATTTGAATAGTTTGAAGAACTCGTACTCAGAGTAATCAAGAAATAAAAATAAATGGTGCAGTACAAAACGATCATTAGTAAAAGAAAATGAAGAAAACATAAAAGTGAAAAGATTAGAAACGATAAACTTGCGTTTTGAAGCTTGAGACGGAAACGGGAAGAAGATGCATGTGATATTATATGTGAAATCAGATGAACAGAACACGTGAAGGAAATGGATCCAATTATTGCTGTCAGATATACAATGCAGTACACATCAATTTTCTAATGATGAAGAGGAGATTTTCATTATTTCACAAACGAATACATTTGTATACTTGGAATCTAGAATTGTGGTTTATCTGTAAAATATATGTCTAGAATTTTAACATATTTCTCTTGATACAAGGATTATGCAATGTAATATAGTAGCAACAATATGAAATAATATCAAGCTTCAATTTGGATAAATGAACAAATGAAACATTTGCCTGTCTAATACTTACAAATGAAGCTATACGCAGTGAGATCGCAATCAATGGAAGAAGGTTGTAAGATGCAAAAGCTTCTGGAAGAAATTTGATGAACATCTCAAAAACATTCGAATATTGGATATCTTAAACACGTCAGCACATTTATCTAGAAGTAGGTTGTTCATGACACATTTTCTATAAGCGTATTTGCATTTTGTTGCATAGAAAAATGCAATTTGCATAATTTGATCTCTAGTTGCTGAACACGAACACAAAATTTCACCGCTATGGTTACAAACAACACACTCCGTAATTTCTCCATACAATAATCTTCGTACCGTTGGAAGCTAACTATAATAATATTATAGGTGACAATACAATCAATACGATACAGTGCAACGGATGCAGTGGATGCTTTGTCAACAGCTATGTTTCTCACCAAAACACAGGTGTCGAGTTCATTCAAATTTTATAGCAAATGTCAGTATTATTTCAGAAATAATATAAATAATAAAAATAAAAAGTAAATAGTTTTTAAAAGTTGATAATTGAATAATAGAAGTATCTAATGCTTCTTTCTTCTCGGGCTTCTGGCGACAATTTTATTCACAAATCCTTCGAGATTTGCAAATATGAAATTATTTCATTCAAAACTGTCAGTAGACAACATGCAAAGAAAATGTTGAAGACAAGTGTTCTAACAATTTCTTAAACTCAACTCAGTTTGTGAAACTACTTAAGCAAATGTTGCATCGCATTACGCTAGTAAATTTAGATGCCCAAAATTTTATCTATATGAACGTTTGCTGAACTCGATGTATTTATTACCGTTATGAAACATTTGCACGCTTTAATAGGAATAGTCTTGAGATAACGATGCTTAAAGGAAAATGTACCAAAATTTCTTCAATCTCTTTAATGACCGAATGGCGAATACGTATTGAAGTCGTGTACAAGTTTCCGCAAAAGTGACGACACGTTCGGACAAGATTGCTCGATGGGAATCAGTGCAAAAAATGAGGCTCTAAGTAGATAGCAAAAGAAGAGGGAACAGATAGAACACAAATATCACAGTCATCCGTGTTGCGTGACGATTAACTATACCGTCCTTGAAGAATATTGTAACAGATTCTGGTGTATTTGACCATATTATATTTCGTTGCATACTATTTCGTCGATCACTTATTTCCATTAGAACAGACAGAAGAACAAATACTTATCGTGATCTTAGCTTCAGAAAGGAGGAACTTCCTGTGATATAAATTCGGAGCAGGAACATATATGAACTTGTGTCATGACCTCTCCATTGTTAGATTAAACGTTGTTTAATCTAAACGAAATTTATATTCGAAAACATGGCAAGTAAGAGAAGGATGACACAAAACGCAATTTTCAGAAAAAAATTTAATTAATTTAAGCAGTGAATAGAATTAGTAATGATATAGTGCTATAAACAGTCATAGATATATCAGTTTAATATATGGAAGATAAGAAAAGCATGTTAGTCGCATTGAACGGAGAGATCCTTTCAACGTGATAATGTTCAATACACTTAAATTTACTGAAACTATTATCTTTCTGAAAATATTCAAACCCTGATTTGTTTTGCACATTTATCAGATCTGAGTATTACGGAAAGTGTTTGGATAGATTTAGTCAGGAGTGTTTTCACAAAAGAAAGTCAATCATTTCAAGCAATAATATTAAATTCAATTATGATGTTCTGGGAAAATAATATAATTTAGCAGAAAGATATTCGAAAACTAAGTATATAATCGAAATATAATAAATATCTTACAAGGGAAATGAAACATGAAATATTATAAATAACGAATAATATATTCGTTCTACAACACATATTGAATAATGTTTCATATAATTTTGTTACCTCCGGCTTACATTCTATTTATATTTTCCTCTATAATTTTCACAATGTATTTATGAATTAAATATATTCTCATAATCTATATTCTACTAGCGATTTTTTATATGTTCTATGAGGTGTGCAATATAGAAGATGTATAGAAAATATATATGTTTTATTTATCTACTACATTTATCTACTACTAGCTACAAACTAGAATATCGAGCATGTTGCCTCTTTCTTACGGATTGCAAATTGATAAATTGTAATTAATGAATTGATAAATTGATAAATTGTAAACGCATCACGACTAATTTCACCAGTCTAGCACTTGTTCAAGATTTGTTAACCTTCGAACGAGCAAACGCAGACGAACTGTAGCGAACACGCGATAATGGAATGCCCGAGCGAGAAACACCCGAGCTTTATATTTAGTTTTATTGTGAATCCAACCTTCATCGGTCCTATTTATATAGATCTCGATTGTTCTGGTTTACCTGGAACGTAGTGTAACGTCCATACAGGTTATTGTGTCTGTTATTGATAACGTCGTTCCCCAAAGGCTGATCATGTGTTCAAGAGTACTATGTGCGAACGTGTTCTTGAGCATTTCGGCAAACTTTTATGACCGTTGCTCGCGAATACTGCTGGTTCAGGTTCTCAGACCCCACAAATTTTATCGTACGAATCTAGATAATCCGACTAAACTCGTGTCATAATGATATAATAGGAAATATGAGAAAATTCAGTAATTCAGTATCAGTTGAATGATGTTAAAAGGCGATCATTCGGGCTTTTTATTTATTACGGAACGTCATTAAGGAATGGGAAAGAAGAGATGCATGTATGAAAATGATAACTAAACGGAAGTATTCTTCTTCGGAAGAATCAGTTTTTATTACTTTAGAAATAAACGTCTTATTTTTTAATATATACACAAAATGTCTTTTATATACATATATCCAATTTATTTGATTTAATTTATATCTTGAGAAATAATAATGTAAAAAGAATTCGACTTCGTCAAAAATGTACTCCGTCTGCACCATTCAATTTTTCCTATCTATCGCACAATAAATTTGACAAATTAAAGTTGAAATATCTCTTAAACCCTTTTTATATAGGAATTTTTATCCATTAACTAACGCATAAAAATTATTATATTAATATATTATATGTTATATATTAATATATAATGTGTAACAATTAGTATATATCATAATGTATACATATTTTTAGTTTTGTTATTGTTACTGAAGTTACATTTATTGAAGTGTGCTGTTCATTAAATGTATTCAGGGAATGTTCGGTCACCCAGATCACGCTGTTGAACAGTTTGCGAACAATCATTGGATATATGAAAGGAATTACGGTTTATGACCTGCATGGCCAAATTTTTATGTCCTCTGTTTGGAACCAACTCTATTCTATTCGCGAACAAAGATTCGCGATGGAGGTATTCGTCAGAGAGATTGTCCTCTGCAACTTTACATTGTGAACAGTCCTTGAAGATATTTGCGAAGTAACAGCAAGCAAAAGAGTTCTATTCGAAAACCAATGGGGGGGGGGGGGCAATTTACGAACTTCAGTGTTCGGTCAGCGGGCACTGATCTTTAGACGAACGCTTTACTCCAATGGTATCTCGTACGATCGAGAGTGAATAGCGATCGTGTGGCGTGTAGAAATTTACAGGTTACTATCTTTAAAGAGATTTATCAAAGAACAGAAATATCAAATAACAATATTTGTACAAGGAATATAGCAATATTAATAGAATAGCTGAAATGACAATCATAATCATAATGATATACTATACTGATAGAAGCTAGAACACGAAAGTTTATAATATTATGAAAGGCTTTCGAATATGTAGAATAATTGAAATCCTTAGAATCTGTTTTATCAATCAATCCGTAGATAGACCTTAAATGGCAGACCCAGCAAAACTTAGAACTAAACTCTGCTCCTCTCTAGTTCATTAAATTTTGGGTGATTCTTGAATCAACGTCTGTGTTTAACCTGAAGTTAGTCTTTAAGCCGCAGTGTTGCTAATTTGTTACTAATTTATATATACAGTTACGTGCAAAAGTTTCTGACTACATCGTTTTACGACAGAAATCTTATAATATAATGAAGTTAACTTGTTCTTTGTCATAGAATATTGTTGATATCTTGTAACTATGCCTTTCGCAAGGATAATAGCAGCAACGTGGCCGGTTTCCTTTAGAGCATTATTTTGGCCAGGCCAGGTCAGAATTTCTTTATCTTTTGAAGGTAACTAGTGTCTAATAAGATATTTCCTGAGTGCCGACGTTGACATGCGAATGACATCTCATTGTCCGAGCTTCTCTGAGGCACCGCGATCTCTTCCCAAACTCATTGCCGGAATGATGAAACCTCTTGGAATGATCCACACCTCTTGAAGTCGCCCTAAGGTTGGACTCGCCACCGTCGCCTGGAAGAGATTAACCTCATTTTCGAGGATACGCATCGTTTCACGCAGAAGCACGTATACTCTAACCGGTCGTACTTTATGGGATGGCTACCTGAGCCTATGAACGTAGGTAGCCTTCAGGCTTTTAGAAGGGGTGATAGCTGCACCTCCTCTATCTCCCGCATAATCTCAGCGCCAATGTCGGTAGTTATTCAGACAATTATAGTGCTCTTGACATTGGATACCTGTTCAGAGTCGTCCTCAGAAGGGATAATATGACGACGCAGCGGGACCCGCTTTTCCATCCGGAACTACATTGGTACTGGAGTCCCTACTCTACACCTTAAACTTGTGTTATTAGTTATCAAATGTCTATATTATAGTATCGTAAATTATTATGATTAGTTTATTAATGATAAATGGATTAAACAGATGTTAATAAAACAGTGGTTATTAAACATGACCCAATTGCAAGAAACGTATAATAATTAAAACAACTAGATAATTAACTAACAATTCTCGTTAACGCAAATTCAACTCTCCTTTAACAACGCTAACAACACTATCTCGGCAACGCAATCCGCACTCTCTGACTTCTCAATTCATACTCCTGTTAATTCGTTTATCGTCCCCTAGCATTCCCTTGCCTTTTGTCTTAGCTCCAGTACGCACATGCTGAGCAACCGCTTGTTTGTGATCCACACAACACCCCTTAGGCCTCTCGTTCATGATACTACATTCGGCCATACCTGACAATCACGTTTATCACAAACTGCTTTGAGGTGGGGGGAGAATCCCCTAGCACTATCCAACACTATCCCTAGGTACTTCACAACACGGCTAGTGGAAATCTCCCCCACTCACGTCAATGTTAAAAATCGTCGGTATCCTCTTCCTTGTTAAGATCGATGTCTCTTCCTGTGTAGGCGGTCGCAGTTCCTGCCTGGTGATAAAGAGGTCATCCAGGATTTCCTCCACTCTATCTCTTCCAAGGGGCTCCATTGGCGCCGACCGCATCAGTTTCTTCCTCACTACACGATACGGCCTGCCCCATGGATCCTGATATAAGGTGGCGCGGAACCCCTTCCAACTCTCCTCCTTGCTACGCCCGATGGCCCTTTTCAGTCGCCTCCTAGCATCCTTGAATTCGGCCATCAGGACCTCGGCATCATCCTTGCGGATCGCCACCGCTCGCTGAGCTCTTCTTCTAGTTCTTAGAGTTCGCTCCTTAACGTAGCGAGCTGATGGCTCCACCAATAGATGGCGCTCCTCTTCGCACTCATCGGGTATCCGCCCTTAGCTATCGTCACTTCTCTCTGCATCTCTGCCCTGTTTGCCCCTTTTTTAACCTCGACAGACTCTCTCCTTCTCCTTCTTCCTCTTTCCTTGTAATCTCCACACTATTCCAAGGAAGACAGGATGCCTTTCATCAGGTTGCCATATCAGCGCATGCCCTGTCACGATCATTCCTTTGAAAACTGCGTTTATGAATTTCTGAAAAACAGCTGGTGAATTGCATAATCCGAATGGCACACTAATAAATTCATACTGTTGGAACTGTAAATGCTGTATATTTCCTGCTACTTTCTCCGACAGAAACACGAAAGAATCTATTCTTGAGGTCCAACGTACTGAATACTTTCGATCCCTGTAACAAATCTAATTAATCCTCGATCAAGGGTAGCGGGTATCTGTCTTTCACTACTTTTCGATTCAGTCGCCTATAATCGACGCAAATTCTAGTTGAACCATCTTTTTTTTTCGACCAACGCGATCCTGCTTGCATAGTCGGAATGTGATTGGCGCATTATTTCGTCTTTCAGCCACATTTTAATCTGACCGTTGACTTCAACCTTATCTTGCGGGAATAACCTTCGCGGTCTTTTATAACTGGGAAGATCATCTTGTAATATTAGATTCATTTCAACCCCTACTTCGAGCGTTTTCTGCGGCTTATAATTTCGAATCAGATTCTCTGTCACCTGCTTATATTGTATATTCGTGATATGGGATAAATCCACCTCATGCTCCCCCACTCCCAACTTCCCAAATGCCTGAAGGCTCTTTCTGGGACTCTTTCGGGTATCCATACTTTACCAATTTTTTTGCCGGATCTTTAATAAACCAGGTGTCTTTTTTCGCTATTACCTGGAATATTTGACTTTTCTCTGCTGATATTTTCATGCCCCGACCTCTCCAGGTATTTCTGAAGCTCGTCCATCTGGCTTTGTGCCTCCCTCTCATCTTCATCAAGCAAGACGATGCGGCCTGCGAAGGCCAGCACAGAGACTTTGTTCCCTTCATTTACATTAATGCCACCGATATTCTTTTCGATTACTTCAAGCAGCGGCTCGAGACATAAGTTAAACAGCAGCGGTGATAAAGGATCACCCTGCTTGACTTCTCTGAGAATTTCTACCTCGACCCCTATATTATTATTCGTTTTGATCGTAGTTTTACATGCTTTGTACATTTCATATATAATTTCAATTATAGGGGTCGGAACGCCTTCTCTCGCCAGACACGGTTTTATAGCCGAATGGGGTATAGTATCGAAGGCCTTAGAGATGTCCACTATTGTGAACACTCCCCTTCGATTTCTTTTACTATAATTTAAGGCTGCGTTCATTAGGTCAATATTGATTTTGCATCCACTTTCGGATGTAAATCCTTTGTGCCTTATATTTTGATCTATACACCGTCTTAGCCGCCCATCGAGGATTGATGAGAAAATGTGGCCTAGAATTGGACCAATCATAATTGGTCGCCAGTTCTCGACCATATTTCCATCTTTATTAGCCTTTGGTATTAAGGTTATCCTATTTTCCTTCCGTACGGTCGGAAAATAGGAACTATATCATAATATATTAAATAACTATGCTAATATTATGGGCAAGCCAGGTATTTGCAGATTCTCCTTTGTTGAGGTTATTCGATGTGTAAACAGAGAAAACACGTGGATAAATTGTAAGGCAGAAAATATATTTAAATAGAAGTGTAATAAGTAAGAATACAATTTGAGCTGGCCCAGATTCGCACGCTAGCTATGTTACCCAATAACTAAAAAACCCCGAAGCCAACGTCGCCTGTCTACTGTTTATGGCCTGACTTCGTCGCAGTCTTTTGTCTACGCGCTGTCGATAGCTTCAGTGCTTGAGAAAACTAAAAGGACCAGATGTAGAGTTTTCTTAGAAGTGGTAACCACTTCAACATCCTTTAATAGCCCGTCTGGCCCTGCCGCTGTCTTATTTCTAATTCTTTTTATTTTCCCATCAATTCCCTCAATGGCAACCGGCATAAAATAGTTGTATAAAGGCAGCTCTGAAGCTATACTTCCCAGAATTTCTGGTAGCTCCCGTAAACTCGTTAGCGTGTCACCGATTAGAGCGGAAGTAAGGACAGGGGGATCCTTCGGATCGGATGATATGGGAGTCAGTGGGTGTGAATTGAGAATGACTTCAATTTCAATAAGAAGGATGTTAAGATGCTCAAAAGTCAAGAGTTTCGTGCCGACGACGCGAATGAGATGGCGTTTGAAAGATTTCACCGCGGCTTTCCATAAACCGCCAAACTGTGGTGAGTTTGGAGGATTGAAACGCCATTGTATCTGTCGATCGGCGAGAAAACTCTATACCCTTTCCTTGTGGTCGTCGGACTGCAATAGGATCCGAGGTTCTTGCAATTCCCGGTTAGCCCCGACAAAATTGTCTGTTACCAGACCATTGTCTGTAAGGATGGTTGCGCAGTATCCTCGTCGCGATATGAATCGTCGTAGAGCGGCCAGGAAGGCGTCGGTGGTTAGATTGCTGACCAACTTTATGTGGACAGCCTTTGTTGCCAGACAGACGAATATGGCAACGTAAATCTTGACATTACGGCGGTTGCGATCCCTCCTCTCCTTGATATAGAATGGGCCGCAGTAATCGATTCCAACGTTCGTGAACGGACGCGATTCGATAATACGCGCCTCTGGCAAATCACCCATCAGGTATTCTACTGGTGGAGGGTTGGCTCTGCAGCAGCGGACACACCTTTTGATAGTGCGCCACACTTGGCTACGGCCGTCGATCGGTCAATAGCGCAGTCTCACCGCGTATAGTGTAGCTTGTGTTCCTGTGTGATGGTTGTTCCAGTGTTCTTGATTTATAATGAGCTCTGTTACAGTGGATTTCGACAAAATAATTGGGTGCTTTTGACTGAAGGGTATAGCTGAGTTGGTTAGTCGTCCTCCGATTCGTAGTATCCCATCTTCATCGAGGAAGGGATTTAGTGGCAGTAGTTTTCCTCCAACGTTCCTGCTTCGATTTTTCTGGAGTGTCCGAATTACAGTCACGAAATGACTGGATTGCATTATTTTGATTAATTTGTTGTGTGCCGTAGTTAATTCTTCTGTTGTTAGATGGGCAGATCGGTTTTGTTTATGTCTCCATCGGAGACACCAAACGACGACTCTTATTAGTCTTGTCCAAGACGAATATCGGCGGAGGATTGTGTTATCGTTGGTATTCGTTGTTAGACAGATCGTCTTTTTTTGTTCCGGTATTTCTCCCAGCGGTGTGGGGATCCAGATCGGCCAGTTTTCCCCTTGTTGCTTAAGCCATTCGGGTCCGTTTTTCCAAATGGTCGGACGCAGGAATTCCTTGGGAGTCTGCCCTCGGGAGATTAGATCCGCTGGGTTGTCGTCGGTGGGCACATGACGCCATTCGGCGATGTCGGCCACGAAGGTTTTTAACGTGTGTGGCGAGGACTTGATCCACTGGAGCACTATAGTGGAATTAGTCCAATACACGATCCGAGAAACATTTATAGTAAGTGATTTACTTACCATGGACATTAGCGAGGTGAGAAGCAATGCTCAGCTTAATTCGAGTCTTGGGATAGTTAGAGATTTTAGCGGCGCCATTTTTGATCGCGCAGTAAGTAATTGAGTTTGTATATGTCCATCAGAGTTGACACTACGCAGATATACACATGCTCCGTATGCCTTCTCACTGGCGTCGCAAAAACCGTGTAATTTTATGTTATTAGCTGCTTTGACTATTGTTTTACAAGGGAACCGAATATCATTAAGTAAGGGTAGTTGGATGTAATATCGGTTGCATTCTGTATGCAACTCTCCTGGAAGGGATTCATCCCAGTCGATTTTTAATGCCCAGCCGCGTTGAAGTAAGATTTTTGCTCTGACAATCACTGACACGAGCAATCCTATTGGATCATAAATTCGGGTTATTACCGAACTAGTTGGTCGTTTTGTGACGAGTGGTGGTCGCTGTGGGTTCCACTGAGTAAAGGATTGCGTTGTCCTGGGAATCCCAATAAATACCTAATGTTTTTAAAGTTTGTGACTCACCTAATTGTAGTCTTCAATTTGTGTCTCTTTCGGATAGTCCTCGCAGTATGTCCTTATCGTTGGATGCCCATTCCCGGATGTTTAAACCGGCCGATCTGAGAAGGTCCGTGAGTTCGTGTCTCACCGATAATACTTCTTCCTTCGTATCAGCCCCGGTGAGGGTATAGCGTATAATTAAGATAAAAACAAGAAACTTGTCAATTTCCGAACAGGAGATCGAGTTCTTTTTATTTTTACTCAATTTGTACAGTATTATGTTCGGTTCGCGATGATACACTTTTGATACTTGGGCTAGTTAAGAATTTTTCAGACTTTCTGGATGAATTTGAAGGGAGCATTTATATTCTTTTATTCGTTGGAGTGGGAGAAGGCTTTGCTCGTACTTATCATATACTTCGAAGAACGGCTGGAGTGACCGAATGCCACCCAGGCGGCTGAGAACAGGTGCTGACCGGATGGTCACACGTGATAAGGCGCACGGAATTTTGGTTTATCGTATGGCTGCTCGAATTTCACCTGTGACATTCCCTTCCGCAGGGAGGATTCGCTTTGCGGTCTATGGGGCTGGCAAACCCACGGTCCCGCAGCCAGGGAGGACCGTCGGGACAAGCGTCCCGCTTACGTGAGTCCTCTATGTACACCGCAAGGAAGGTTGCTGTGGTGTAAGACTAAGTCTTCCCCACGGAGCCTTGGGTAGTAGCGCACCCACGATCCTGAAGCCAAGGGTGAGACCGTCGGGAGAGCCGCCGAGGTACATTTCCTCAACTCCCGCTTACGTGAGTCTCATCTGGGTCTGACTGCACGGCGAGCAGATAAGCCGTGCAGCAGAGACGTGGCGGTACATCCACAGGCGCGGTCCCACCGTTGACAATGAACGGTACCACGGGCGGTCGAGTGTTAGCCCAGAGGGCGTAGCGAACCCTCGGCTCGACCAATTATGGGTATGGACTCGTGGTGGCAGTGGTTGTGGCCAAGTGCTGGCAAGAGGGCCGAGTTAAGGGGGACAAAGTCCTCCGAATGGCCTTCGGCGGGTGAGCAGCGTCCCACCTGCTCCGGATACCGTCCCGGAAGACGGAAGGGCTTGGAAAGGGCCCCGTTCGACCTGAGACGAGAGTGCCTCCTGCGGGCGATTATTTGAGGTAACCGGTACTGTGTACCGAGTGCGCTGGTTGGGCGTATCCCAACTCCGATGGCTTCTAGGGTTGCCCGGGTGCTGTATATGATATTAAATCTCAGGAAAGTACCCGACACCAAGAACCAGACTACATGTAGCATTCTCTCTTCTTAGATTGAACTTGATCCCTCAAGTTTTCTTCAGAAGACTTTTGTGGAATCGGACTTGACGTGGCTTGAAAATTACAGCTGATTCCTCCTCTTCATCTGAGTGGTATGTGTTGGTTGGAATATAGATGTTGGGTGTTGAGCCCAGGGTGAGTGGTACTGGTGGGGCTGTCGCATTGTGGCTGTTGATTACAGTTTCATTTCGGCAGCAAAATAAATTGATACATAATTTGTTCGGTATACATTTCCTGATGCGTTTGAATACCCCTATTTTGTTTAATCCATATATACCTAGTATGCCTAATGCTATGTACCCTAATATCTGGAGCGTGGTTAGTCCCCAATACTGTGTATTTTTAATTCTGTGTTCGAAATTAAGAGTTTCTATCTCGTCGCCTATTTTATCGATCGTTGTTTTATAGCCTTGTAAATTATCTATTATCTTCGGTGCTCGCTCGAGTTTATCTAACAGATGAATGAAACTATCGTTTGTTTTGAGCGCTAGGGTTTTTGTTTTGATTTCGTATTTGACTTCGTTTGTTGTTTCGCCCTTACGCGTGTGCTCGTCTTTGTAGAATATATCGCAAGAAGTGTTGGCTCTTATGATGGAAGGCTTGTCAAGTTTTTGTAAGGTATGTTTCGTTTGGCAAATTGTGTCTATTTCTATCGGATTTGCTGGTATCGCAATGTAGCAGTTGCTAGCTTTGAGCGGTATAAAGCTAATGTCTTCAATCTTAAGTACAGTTATTTGACAATGTTCAATGTGTGGTTTGAAATTTATTATTTCGCTGCGACAATCGGTTCTTGAATTTCTGTCATGGATTGGTAGTGTTTGTTTGCATATAGTGGTTCCGGCTCGATTCTTACAAAGTTTGTTGAAGTACTCGATATCAGCGTTTATAAATGAAAGACCTGAAGTTAAATATATCTGATGTTCGACTACTGGAGCCAAAAATACTCCATTTCTCTTACTCGGGATAGGATATACTTGTAATATGTTCCATTCTGTGTTAGAGACTAAAGGTATTATGATTTTGAAAAATATTTTGTCATCTATTGTGAAGATTTTAAGATCACTAATGTCGAGTGTGAATTGAAAATGTTCGGTTTTGGCAGAAATCGCGGTGTTGTACATCTGGCTACCTATTGCCTTAGCGTAATTTT
>NW_022883149.1:0-158259 GCF_011952255.1 Bombus vosnesenskii
GAAGTGCCAATATTGTGGGACACACGTTGTATTAACAATCAAACCCCGGGCAAGAGCAATGTCGGCTCTACGCGGGTCTGCCTAGGAACGGCGGCTGGAATTTTGTTGGTATCCCCGGCCAATATGCAACGAACAAACGCGATCGTAAGGAGAGGAAAATTTCCATCAGTCTTTTATTCTTGCGATCACCTTGGAGAGTGTTCACATCGTCTTTACGTGCAGTATTATACCGAGCGTCACAGCAAACGTTACTTTGTGCTTCAAAATATATTCTACATTTAACAAAGAGTTACCCGGTTGACCATGGATTCGTTATTGAACCTAAGAACATTGTCTTTAATATCTCGAGTGTCTAATCACCACGGTTATTTGTCAAACTTTGTAGAAATCAATATTTATACCAGTAAATATAATCTCTATTGTACAACAACTAACCCGACATATATATATATATATATATATATAATGTAATATTTTTGGAAATCAGGCGATTGGTTCGTGAAAACTCAAGAATCGATTTTCTAAGTCTTCTTCCGCATCTCCTCAGAACTCTCTGCTTCTAATCCCTCTTCTCTTTCTCCTTCTAGCTCTTAACTTGCTTTTTTCTTTGTTCAATCTTCCCTTCTCGAAGTCCTCTTTTGTTCTCTATGCTAAGTCCCCGCCCTTCTATAGAATTTACATCGGCCATAGCCGATCCCACATGTTTGGCGCCGGCATTCTTCTCCACCACCTTTCTGGCCAGCTGTTTACCGGAAGTTGTTCCTCTCCCTGTGGTCGGCGTACTGTGGTCGCTTTCTCTGATTCCAAAGGAACCCTCGGATTCCTCAACCACTTCTACTTCCGCTCTGCCACTAGTCGTAGGGCTTCGCTGGAGTCTCCTACTCGGTTTGAAGGGGCAGAAATCTTCTCCTTCCTCACCCCTATTTTCCATCGGAATAACAGAGATTGTCACATTGTCGCTTAGTTTGATATCTGAAACCATCCTCGGTTTCTCTCCTCCCACTACCATCTTCTTTCCCTTGATTTTCTCTTTCTCCCCAGTAGCTCTTACCGTACGAGGGGGTGCTTGGGGATCTATCCCCCCCCCCCCCCGAGAGTAGCCAGATAACCGTCCGATAACCTCCGAAACCCCCCGCGCCATAAGTTTATTTTCCTTAGTCAACTTATCCATAATGAATTTTTAAAGGTAAGTCCGTGAACATCGCCAAAGTCGTCATCAACCCAGATCAGAAAACCGTGCAAATGTATCCAATCATAACCAGAAAACTCGCCCAGTCGTCAACGAAAGCTATCCAATAATAAATATTAATAAATATAAATAAATAAATAAATAAATAAATTACATATAGTTAATGTGCAAACTTAATAATATTATATAAATATCTAAAATCTACATTAAATCATTCTAAGCGCCTATCGTTCTAATTAAGACCTGATGATGAGTACGTAAATTGCTACATATATAATAATAAATAATAAAGAATAAATAAATATAATAACAATAATAAAATATAAACAATAAGAAATAAATATAATAATAAATAAATAATAATAAAACAATAATAAATAAATATAATAATAATAATAAAATAATAATAACAAATAAATAAATAATAAATAAAAACAGCTATTAATAATAAAATAAATAAACAATAATAAATAATAAATAATCAAATGTGAATAAATAAATAAATAAATAAATAACTACTATTGAATAACAAAAATAATAATAAATTAATAGATACATAACTAACAGAATGCACGTTACAATTGCATTCTCCATCCTACTCGTCCCCACGCAACTCATATAAAGCCTAGTTACGTAGCACACCATCACTTATTTATTCACAAAGAAGTTCGGCTCGAGTAAAATAAAATAAATAAAATAATATATAATAGAACTCTGGGCGACCCGACTTTATTCCTTCATAATGGGAACTTACACTGAGCCGACCGTACATACTCTCGAGCGATGCCCGTAAGATTGCAACGCCACGCATCGACGCGGCGAACCACCTCACCTGCGCATCGCTCCACGCGAACGCATGTGTCACGACCGGCATACTTCAAATCCGACGGACTGACGATAGAGATAAAGATGTGGCGGCACTCGGCGACAATGTATATCGCTGAAGTGCCTAATGAACCATCAACATCCCAACGGTCCTTCCACCGAGGGTTCTAGAAGAAAGAGCACGTGGCAACGATCGCGGACGCCTAGCAAATGCATGGACTGTGGGGATGTTGAGGGATGACAAAAGAAAGTAATCGGATCCGATCGAAAGTAAAATCATAAGAGTCAGTCTTAGAAAGTCACGCCCAGAGTTCGGAAGTAGATTGTAAAGTGTATTGATGTTAGAAAAAAAATAAAGTTTTCTTTTTTTATGTTTTACCTCAAATTCCTTTCTTATTTTGTTATTTTACGTGACACATGCGTCCTAACGCTACCCATCACGCAAATGGCGTCAATTCTACACACATGCGCGTCTTAATAGTAAAACTATTTCGCATATTTACCGCTTCACACAGTGACATGTCATCGCGAGTGTTAGAATAACTCCACAATAATTTAAAAAACAAATCCTACTCGTATAACCGCCCGAATCTGCAATCTCTGCGGCGGATAGGGAAGCGTTCCCAGAAAGTGCACGTGTGTGTTCGTATTTAGTGAATATTAATTATTTATTACTAATATCCCATTATCGCTTATGCATTACCCGCAACGTGTGAATATCTTACATTACACGTTACTCAGTGTGCTGTTAGTTTTATAATGACAAAGCGAAATACCCTCCGTAACCCGAGCAAATGGTGAGAAAAATGATGACAGTGTTACGTAAAATAACAAAATAAAAAAAGAAATTTGAAGTGAAAAATAAAAAAAAGAAACTTTATTTTTTTTTAACAACAATCCACTTTACAATCCACTTCCGAACTCTAGGCGTGACTTTCCAAGACTGAAGCTCTTACAATTTGACTTTCGATCGGATCCGATTACTTTCTCTTGTCATCCCTCAACATCCCCATCGTTCATACATTTGCTAGGCGTCCGCGACCGTTGCCACGTGCTCTTTCTTCTAGAACCTTCGGTGGAAGGACCGTTGGGATGTTAATGGTTCATTAGGCACTTCAGCGATATACATTGTCGCCGAGTGCCGCCACATCTTTATCTCCATCGTCAGTCCATCGGATTTGAAGTATGCCGGTCGTGACAACAGCAGAGTCGAATGCGACATGGTGCGTATATTCTAATACTCTCCTAGACCTTTTTATTTCAATTAACATAAATAGAGTAAGAATAGTACTTACAGGTCTCCACATAACCTCCATTTAATAATCATTCAAATCACCAATGATATCACTTATAATAAACCTCCTGTGTAAGCATTTGCAGTGAGTACCCGGCTTTCATTGCAGAGATTTTTACCCTCCACTAACTCATATAAGCTTTCTACGCAATCATCAACTAGTTTATCACTGCCTCTAAAGTAAGTACGTCCCTCATATATAATTCTAAGTAAGTAAGAAATAAATATACACATAAATATCTATTTGTAAAGTGACATATAGTCACTATACCTAACTCATCACTATATAATAAACTAGTCTAATCTACAGATAAACTAAACTACAGTACTATGTCGATGGCCAATTACTAGATAAACTAAGTAAGTAAGCAAGTAATATAATCCTCTTTACTAACTATTCATTCGATACCAATTTTTATGCATCAAAAACCTCCTTTGGATACCACTACGCAAACATCATCAACTTAATATCACCACCTCTTAAAGTAAGTACGTCCCTCTTATTAAATATACATAAAACTAAACTCCATAATACTATCTCAGTAGTCAATTATTAAAATTATCCACTAAACTGATAGCAATTGAGGCGAGCTTGTCCGTATGGCAAAAAATACGACCACTAAGACGGACGACAACACGACAGTTCCAGTACTCGCCCTAAGTAACCTCCTACCTACTCATTACAGAAAACGAAGTAATTCGTCATTCGGCTTGTCGATCTTTCTGTCTCTACGATTTATTTTCCGACTAGATTTAATACATTGTTACATTTCATTTTATAAAGTACGGAAGTTCACGATCAAATACGAGATACGATCGGATAATTCTAACAATCAATAATTCTTACGCCATTTTACATATTCATCGTTCCGAAACGCGAAACAGAGTATTGAACATACTTTAGAAATACGTAAGAAATTTATGATAAACCCAATTTGTTACTTAACTTTATTAGTTTGCATAACGAACGAATGAACATATTTAAATCTGTATTTAATCGCAAATTTAAACCACGATGAATAATGTTCGGTTAGCGATGTTTGTTACGTATAATAGTTGTATTATTATGATCGACTTCCTGGTTTGACGATGGAAGAGCAAATAAGAGAAAAGAGGAATATGGTTGTGTAAATGAAACAAGCAAGCTTGTACAGTACGTACGGCTTCCTATTAGTCTAACTGTTCAATGTATATATATATATATATATATACATTATATGTATATATATTATATTATATATATACATATATATAGATATATATATCGGGTTTACATTAGAATTAGAGTTAGGGGCGTGAAACGAATCTTCGTTTGGGTTACACGTTGTCGTTATGCAATAGAGAAGACGTTGACTAGTGCAAATACGATTATTATAGAACCGGAAAAATAACCGTGGTAGTTAGGTACTCGAGAAACTAATGACAATGATCCTAGGTTCAATAACGAATCCGCGGTCGACGGGATGATAGATGAACGTACTCACAAAATCTAAGTCGGATGCGTAATATTCACTGGTCGTAAAGGGTTACTCCTTTCATCAGTGAGATCGCGAGCGAGAATGCCTTTCCCGTCCCGATGATGCCACAGAGGAAAACTATAATGGGGTGTGTCTAAGGACACGAGATCATCGGATTCGTCGAGAAAAGCCTTCGTCCAGAAAGTAAGGGAAATTGGCGTTGCTGCTAATTGGTCAATCTCCATATCGGTGGTTAGAAAAAGATGCTAGCCGCCCTCGAGGGAAAGTTGCTAGTGGGAGACGCCGCTCGTTGAAAAATATGTCTCCCCTATCTTCCCGTAGTTGGGACAAAGACTGTTTGTCTGTTTGAAGGACTTTAGTTAACTAAACCTTAAGATTTATAACGGGCCCTCGAGCTAGCCGAACATGTACTGCGGAGACGCATCGACATCTGGCAATCATCTTACTCGAAGAATAGGGTCTGCGTGTGGCGAGCCACGGGACAGAAACCGTTGGAATGTTTACTGTCGCGTGTCGCCACGAATATTTCTTTTAAGGAGAGCTATAGATTTACTCCATACCTTTGGTAGACAAAGCGTTCATCCCGTGACCGCGGCTACGTTCGGCAACTGGCTGTCGCCTCGAGCCCAAGCTCATTATCACAAATCGCGAACAATTACAATCGGATTGAATAACTACAATTGTTTAATTACAGCTATAGTAGACTCTAGATTACAATGTTGCAGGATTATCCAAAATTCCAAAGGCTCCAGTGTTCTTTCATCTCCGACATATATAATCTGTAGGACGCAGTGAGAGTGCCATGGACTCTCAGTTGACCTGTTGATGTTAGAATTAGAGAAGAATCATAGAGCCAAAGTACGACTAATCGTCGATCAACTTTGATGGAGATTTATCTGATCCAAATCATTACTTATATAATTTTTTAAAATAAATTCAAAGTAGAGTATGCGTCATCTATTTTCCTCTTCAGGATTAATATTTCAATAAAACCGCAAACATGTATAAACCACGATAATATTTGTGATTGCAAATATAATGCACTTTTATATGCTACTAAGAACACCTACACCTGCTTATATGCAGTGTGATGGCTCCTCGAGAAAGAAATGGCATTTGTCAGTTATTTGTTAGTTGTATCGATATAGAAGTGTAACGACACTAGTGGTTTTGGGCAACTTGTCTGAAAGCTAATTTCTCTACGATTTAGATGATATTGAAATATGTTGCGAGGCTCAACTTTGTGGACAATTTTTTCCTATACATATAACTGGCGATCGTTAGTGTAAAAATTATGTACAAAAGTGTACAAACGAAAGGAGTTTCTCGAAGCTCCATGGGGCAAAGTGCCACATTTCAAAGCGCAGTGGCACTGGTCAAAGAAAAGAAGGAACGTAGAAATTCGAATCTTGCCCCATGAGCTTAGAAGCCCGTAAAAAAGGTAGCTCTCCTGAAGGAACTCGATGAAGTCTATAAGGACTCCAAATGTCCTAATGTTGCGATAAGTAAAATCCTCAGTAGCAAGACAGTAGAACAAATACAAAGTACAAGAGAAAGAATTTAAATATAGCCAGTGAGGTTATGAGCCCTCAGGAGGTGACAGAAGGAGGGTGTGATCCCGTCAACTCAGGCAATGCGCGGACATATGAAGAGCCTGATATTAGCGAGGAAATATTTAATGAGGAGTCCACCCGTCAGTGGAGACTCCAACTAGAAAATGAAATGGAGAAACTAATCGAGGTACCCCGGCCGTTAAAGGAGGCTAACGCTCGGTTAACAGAAATTTGAGCAAATAATAAAGGAAATAGAGAAGCCATTATTATTAAGTTGAATGAATTTATTTACAAATCTCTATATGGAGCAATAGAGAAAGTGAATGACAAGATGATGAAAGTAATAAAATGAATAAGCCCCAAAATAAGGGGAAAAAAGAAAGTTAATTATTACAATAGAGACAAAACGAAAAGATACTCTTATGCACATTGCCAGGAGTTATTTAAAGAATGTCGTAAGAAGTTGTCCGACTTTGTTGTTAACAACGATCGCGCATACCTGGAACCAGCCAGACAACCACCACAAGCGATAGAACTGAAGATGCTCTATGAGGATCTGTGGGGTCGGGCAGGACCATCCAATCCCCAAATTCCAGGAAATAGATCCTCTGAGCTGATAATAAGTAATTGTTTCCGCCGATAACCGCTGCGGATGTGAGCGAGAAACTTAGTAAGATGAGGAAAAAGGCTACGGCAGGACCAGATGGATTTCAAAAAGATCATTTAATGATATCTGGCCTGTCTGCAATATTGGCAAAAATTTTCAATATTCCGTGCTATAATTCCTATTTTCCGACCTGGCTGCTTGGTTTATTTGGCTTTGGTATTATTTTTATAACAATAGGCCCCATTCTCGGCCGAATTTTCGAAAGGGATATTGTGCTGAACTTAAGGCAGAAAGGTTTTACATCAGAGAATGGATATAAAATTAACATAGACCTATTCAACGCTGCCTTAAGCCACAGTAAGAGAAATAACGGGAAGATATTCACAATCGTGGATATCTCCAAAGCGTTTGACACAATACCCCATTCGGCGTTAAAACCTTTCCTGGCGAGGAAGGGTGTGCCGACCCCTATAATCGATTTAATCGAAGGCGTGTATAACGAGGACAAGACCAAAATCAAAACAAGAGATAATATAAAGATCGAGATCAAGGTCCTTAGAGGAGTCAAGCAGGGTGACTCTCTGTCGCCGCTGGTATTTAATCTGTGTCTATAGCCGCTGCTGGATGTAACAGAGGAGCAAACCAGTGGCATAAATGTCAGTCATGAGAGAAAAGTACCAATCTCTGATGACATTGTCCTACTTGGTGAAGACGCGAGGGAGGCACAACGCCAAATGGATATGCTCCATGAATATCTGAAGGGACTAGGAATGAATATTTCAGGAGAAAATAGCCAAACGTTCCAGGTGGTCGTGAAAAAGGACAAAGAATCACGGATTAGGCTCGAAAATATCAACATACCAACCGTTGACCCAGATGAGGCCTTCAGGTACATAGGCGCCAAAATAGGGCCTTGTAAGGGCATCCATTGTGGCATCATAGTGTCTGAAATTCTGAGCGTGGTCAGAAGAGTTAGAAAGCCCTCCCAGAAACTAATCCAGAAAATTGAGTTATTAACGAAGTACATCTCCTCTCGATGTATTTAACATCTGCTTATAAATCCACCAAACGATAGCGTATTAAAACTGTTGGACAGGGAAGTCATAGAAGAAATAAAGGCCGTATTACACCTAGTGCCTTCGACAGCCACCGGATCCTTCTACACTCCAAAAGCTAATGGAGGATTAGGATTACCGAGGTTCGAACACATTATCAAACTCGGTACCCTAAAAAGCGTATTAAGCATTAAGAATTCAGTCGATCCAGCAGTATCTAGCTTGATCAATGAAGAAAACGACAGGAAGCTAAAGAAAATCGCAAACTCTCTAAGGATTAATTGGCCGGCCACTTCCGAAGAGATAGAAAAAGCTACAAAGCGACTAAAGAGCGGACATATTAAACAATGGCAAGAGTTGAGAAGTCAGGGACATGGAGTTAATGACTTCTCAAAGAATAAAACTGGCAACGTGTGGCTTAAGGAGTATAATCTGCTCAAGCCCACGAGAATCATCGATGCCGTAAGACTTAGGAAAAACACCTTTGGGACAAGGACTGTATTGACACGGGCCGACAAAAAGGTAGACGTAGCTTGTAGATGTCGGGTCCAACCGGAAACCCTTGAACATATCTTAGGGTTGTGCAAATTCACCAAAGGTTTGGGGAGCACAAGACGGGTATGTGTTCTCAGGACGTAGGACCACGCCTTGGGAAACCCTGATGGATCTGATATTCTCCTACAGTCGGGTCGCGACTGGTCGATGCCTTTGACACCCGTCAGTTCGCCGATCCGGTGAAGAGAATTTCGGAGAAGTTGGTGGGCTCATGCCTGCCAAGACCACTCACCTCATCTTCTCGTGGGGCTCTCCGTCGCCCTGCACCGGCCATGACCGGGGTAGGGTGCGAAAGAGTGAGTGGCAACAAGATGAAAACTTGAGGACGACTTGGCGACAAACACTTATATAAAATGATGGAGTTAGATAATAAAAAGTGTTAGGGAAGTGATACATTTACACTGTACATGAGAGTGTGTGTGTAAGGGTCAGAGAGCGTCCAGGTCTTAGTTGAGACAAAAGACTGCCGTTAGAAGATTCTGGATAGTCGGTTGGCGACAAGCGTGCGTGCAAGACGTTCTTCAGAGTGTAATATAGATGTATAGCTGTTGTGTGTGAAATATAGTCAATTATTTGTATTTCCAAATCCTCGAATTTCCTTAACAAAAAGAAACACGTTTTTGAAATGTAGGGTGTGTATAGAAAGCAAAATGCATAACTTACCTTTCAAAAATAATCGAACTAAGCCTAGGGAAATAATGGAAATTATTCATACGGACGTATGTGGTCCCTTTAAGACTACCGGATTCAATGGAGAAGTATATTTTATTTCATTTATCGATGATTATAGTAAAATAGCTAGGATCTATTGTATAAAATCAAAAGATGAGGTCTTTGATTCTTTCGTACAGTTCGTAAATGAAGCCGAAAATTTAACGGGCAAGAGGTTAAAAATATTAAGATGCGATAATGGTAAAGAATATTTAAATAATCGAATTTATAAATTTGCTAGTTATAAAGGTATAAGAATAAATAATTGCCCAACATACGTACATGAATTAAACGGGACAGCGGAAAGGCATAATAGAACAGTGATGGACATGGCGCGTTGCTCGTTAGCGGAAGCGAAAGTACATAAAAGTATACTTGAGAGTATACCTGAAAGTATACTTGAAAAATCGAATATTAGCGAATACTATAGAGAGAAAGACACCTTTTGAAATATTCTTCGGGAGAAAACCAAGTGTTAAAAATCTACATCTATATGGAAGTAAAGTTTTTGTAAGAAGGCCAGAACAAAAAAGAGTTTCCAAATGGGACAAGAAGGCAGATATGGGAATTCTATTAGGATATAGTGAAGTAGGATACAGAGTCTTATTAGGTGGGAAAATAACAATAGCTAGACATGTAGAGGTCATAGAGACAGACACTAAATGTATCGGTTTTGAGGAAAATTCATCAGAGGCAGATAGAAATGATAGCGAAGATAACTATTCATTGGTCGGTATGGATAAGGAAGAGTTAGAAGGTAGGAAAGATGAAAATAATAGTAGTATTGAAAGCTCAAACACTCCTAGGAGATCTACACGTATTAAGAAAACTCCAGTAAGGTATCCAGAAAAGGAAAATATTTGCGAGATGCATGCAAATTATTGTAAAGTAGATATCCCTCGTACATTTGAGGAGGCGATTTGTTGCGAAAATAATGAAGTTTGGAAACAGGCTATGGATAAGGAAATAGAATGTCTCTATAAGAATAAAACTTGGAAATTGGTAGAAAGGGTAAAAGGCAAAGAAGTATTAGATGTAAAATGGGTTTACACGAAAAAATCAGAGGACAGGTATAAGGCTAGATTAGTGGTAAGGGGATTTCAACAAAGAAACGTAGCCGATGACATATATTCTCCAGTGGCGAGTAATCAGACCTTTAAGATATTGCTATCATATTGTTGTCAAAATGGATTAATAATTGAGCAAATGGATGTAGAAACTGCCTTTTTAAATGGTGAAGTAACCTCGGAGGTATATGTAAATCATCCAAAGGGATATGCGGACGGAACGAATAGAGTTTGTAAATTATCGAAAGCGCTTTATGGGTTAAAAGAAAGTCCGAGGGACTGGTATGAGTGTTTTGATAAGTATGTGACGAGATTAGGTTTTAAAAAGAACAGTATAGAGCTGTGCCTATATACTTATGGAGAGGGAGAAAATGTTGTTTATTTGTTAATATACGTAGACGATTTGTTGATTTGTAGTAAAAACAAAGGGAAGATACAAAGTGTAAAAAAATTATTAACTGATAAATTTGAAATGAAAGATTTAGGTGAAGTAAAAGAATATCTTGGAATAAATATAGAGTATGATTATTTAAAAAATGAAATGAGATTAAGCCAAAAGAAATACATAGAATCATTAGCAAACAAATATAAATTACATAACAGCAAATTGTACTGTACACCTATGGAGACCAACTTAAAAATTGAAAAAGCTGAGATAAATAGAGAGGACATTGGATACAAGAATTTAATTGGCGCATTGCTGTATATTAGTGTAAATACCAGACCCGATATAAGTTATAGTGTGAATTATCTGAGTAGATTTCAAGATTGTTGTAACGAGACACATTTTAAATATGCCTTGCGAATATTGAAATATTTGTACCGGACTAGAGATTTAGGGCTACATTATAAAAGAAATGAAAAGTGCGAAACGATAGATTGTTATGTGGACGCTGATTGGGCAGGAGATCATATAGATAGGAAATCGACTTCTGGGTATGTAATTAGATTGTATGGAAATGTAATTGGATGGAAGTCTAAAAAACAAAGGTGTGTGACAAAAGCCTCGACGTATGCAGAGTATGTTGCTCTATCGGAAGCGGTGAGCGAAGTAATGACTATCAGAGAACTAATGAAAATCTTCGATGTAAATGTAGACGATAACCCTGTAAAAATCTATGAGGATAACTCTGGAGTAATGAGTATAGCAAAATACGGAACTTTTACAAAAAATTCTAAACACATCGAAGTTCATTACCACTACGTTCACGAGTACGTAAAGGAAAATAAGATAAACATAATAAAAGTAAGTACAGAAGAAAACACTGCGGATATTTTTACGAAGGCACTGTGTACAGAGAAATTTGAAAGGTTTAGGTCATGGATGAATGTAAAATAAGAGAAATGTAATTAAAGCGATAAATGTTAAATATTTTGTTAATTCGACAAGTATGTAAATAAAATTAAGTGTGCAGTATAAATGTAAGGCGTGTTAGGGAAGTGATACATTTACACTGTACATGAGAGTGTGTGTGTAAGGGTCAGAGGGCGTCCAGGTCTTAGTTGAGACAAAAGACTGCCGTTAGAAGATTCCGGATAGTCGGTTGGCGACAAGCGTGCGTGCAAGACGTTCTTCAGAGTGTAATATAGATGTATAGCTGTTGTGCGTGAAATATAGTCAATTATTTGTATTTCCAAATCCTCGAATTTCCTTAACAAAAAGAAACACGTTTACGGTGCAGGGGAGGGAGACCCCAGTACCGGCGCAGTCGTGAGTAGTCAAGTGGGCCCCATTGCGTCGTCATCTCACGACCACGGCCGTTCGAGGGTTGACAGCCAGGCCCCCGGACGTGTTTCTGCGCCTGGCGAGGCGGAGAACAGTAGGATGCAGGTTACCGAGGAATCTCCAAGAAGGACGACCAGAAGTTCGCTGAGTACCACGGACAGGTCGGAGAGCGTTGTTCTCGCTCCGGCCATGGTAGACGATGCCACGTCACCGACGGCAGGAGGACTGCGGACGCGAGCATAGTCCGACGACGAGGCCTCGGTCGCCTCGATCGCGTCACGCTCATCGCTGGCTTCTGCGACGTCCAGGGGTAAGAAGAGGAGGATCGCTATCACAACCCCGGATGTTTCGGGAGAGCTGACGATAGAAGTAAGGACGAACTCGGCGGCGGACGTTAGCGCCGAATTTACTAGACATTTCGCGGAGATCATGAGGGTTGCGACGACATCGTCCAACTTAAAGGGGCCATACATAAAAACTCTAAAAGATACAGCGAGTTACATTACCGCCGGATAGAAGAACGAATCATTAAGGAGGACAGAACCAACGCACAACCGCGGCACCGCGGCACCGCGGCTACGAGGCTTGCGGAAGCAAGGCTGTCTACGTTGAAGGAGGAGGATACAGCCCTTCGTCATGAATTATCTAGAAGGGCTGCTTGCGCTCACAAGTGCTCGCGGTGCACTGACTCAGCGTCCGAGCCCGGCCGTCCTCCGCGGGGTAAGAGCGACAGTGCGCGCATCGATGCCCTCGAGAAGAAGTTCGACGAGCTCGGACCATACATATTAAGAGCCATCGAGGAGCGATTTGGGGGTCGACGACTAGGCACCCCTGAATCCCGACGCAAGGCAGACCACTCTGCCACCCGTCGCATCACTCGAACATCGGCGCTCTCGAGGGAACAGGAGGGTGGCGAATGGAGAGTGGTGGAAAGGAAGAAGCAGAAGAGGAAGAAGAAGGGAAAGACGATCGCCTTTGGAGAAGAGGCGAAGAAAGGACGACTATGGTCCCACCGGCAAGGATGACAGGCGCGTCGAAACCAATCGCCGCCGCCACAACGAAGAAGGGGCCGACGCAGGCCAAGCTCCCTTGCACACTGCGAACATCCGCGGTGACTCCAACGCTGAATGAGGGAGTAGGGATGCGTACGCCGATGTCCATGCTACGGCCAGACAGAAGGTTCTGCTTGCGGAGATCGGCCTGGAGTCCGTCGATATGAAAAAGGCGATGACGGGCGCCATCATCATAAGGGTTCCTGGAGACAGGGACAGGGGAAAGGCGTCACTGCTGGCGACGTGCCTGGCCAAGGTGCTAGATCCGACGGCGGTGAGAGTCGCCGCTCTAACGAGGACGGCGCGGCTGAGAGTGATCGGTATAGATATCTTGGTTAAGAAGGAGGAGCTGCAGCAGAGCGGAGGTGAAGTAGGAGCGATCGGCGCCTCCAGAGGCGGCCTCGGGTCAGGTTGGATAGAGTACCCTGTGGCTGGAGCACGGAAATTAGCCCAGACAGGAAAAGTTGCCCTGGGCTGGTCCACTGCAAGAGTTATAGCCATTCCGAAGAGGCCTGTAAAGTGCTACAAGTGTTTGGAGTTGGGACACGTACGAGCAACTTGCGTGTCCACTGTGGATCGAGGGCACCTGTGATACAGGTGCGGCGGAAGCGGACATCGTGCTAGAGGCTGTCATGCCTCTGTACCCTGTGCGAGTCGGTCAGGGCACCCGCCGACCACAGGATGGGTGGGGCGGCATGCGCTCCCCCGAAAGTCAAGAGGAGAAGACCCACCCGTGAGCCAGCTGCGGAAAGGAACCAAGGGGGAGCACCGCCAAAGCAGCACCGGTAGATGGCCGGGAGGGGGCCATGGAGTTGACACAATAATTTCAAGTGCCTCCTCCAAAGTAACCTTGGGAGATCAAGACGGGCGCAAGGTCATCCAGACCATCCGGGAGAGCGAAATCGCCTTTGCGGTGGTGGCTGAGCCATATCGTGTATCTAACGCCCCCAACTGAGTCGGGGTCCTAGATGGATCAACAGCCATAACGCCGACGTCAGCGCTGAGTGCCCCCGGCGTCCTGCTTGACCTTGGCAGCGGCTATGTCGCGGCCGAGTGAGTTGGAATAGCAGTGGCGGGCGTTTACGTTTGCCCTAACAGCGGCTTGGCCACGTTTGGGAACTTCCTGGACGGAGTTGGCGAATACATCAGAAGATACCTTCCCCGCCAGGTACTCGTCCTTCAGGATTTCAACGCCCACTCCTCGCAATGGGGAAACGCCAGAACAGACACTCGTGGAAGGATGCTGTCCGATTGGCCTGCAGGTCTGGGGTTCCTACTGGCAAATAGGGGCTCAGCAAGCACTTGCGTGGCGAGGAGGAGATCTTCTGTGGTCGACGTCACGTGGACTACCTCCGAGGTGTACCGAAGAATCTACAACTGGAGAGTGGCCGACGGGGTTGAGACTCTGTCCGACCACCTCTACATACTGATGGAGGTGGCCCTTGAGACTACATCTGCTGCTACACAGGCTTGCAGTATCCGAGGAGTAAACCGTTCCCGCCTCCCATCACGAAGGTGGCGTCTCAATGAGAGGGACAAGGAGATGCGGTGTAGTCGTCGCGAAGCGTTGACAAGGAGGCGGAAAGCCTCCGAAAAGACGTGAGCGCGGCGTGTGACGCCTCGATGCCGCACTCCGTTTCTGGTGGTAGACACAACCGATGTGTATACTGGTGGACCCCCAACATCGCGGAAATGCGAGCGAGCTGCGTTCGAGCCCGCAGAAGACTCCTAAGGGCCCGTCGTCGTAGGCGGATACGCGACGAGGCACAGATCACCCGCTACTGCGAAGCATACAGAGAGACGAGACGCACTCTTCAGCGGGAGATCAAGATCGTGAAAGCTCGGTCCTGGACGGAAATGGTCGAATCGGTCGAATCCGATCCGCGGGGGCGGCCTTATCGATTAGTAACGGAGAAGTTCGACCTTCGCCCCCACTCCCCGCTGACCGCGCACATGGATCCGATGTTGCTCGCTAATGTCATGAGTACTTTGTTCCCACGGCAAGACAACGATGCGAGGCAGTCATGTCCATCCTCCTCCTCCAGCGGGACGACGACGACGACGACGACGAAGTGGGGCGAAGAGCTACGAGTCACCGAGAAAGAGTTCTTCGAAGCGACAAAGAGGATGGCATTCCGCAACGCGGCACCGGATCCGGATGGAATCCCAGGCTGGGTTTGGGCGGAGTCAATCAACACCTTGGCTCCTCGTCTACGGCACCTGTTCACCAGATGCATGAGAGAAGGTGTCTACCCCCGGACATGGCGGACGGCGAGATTAGTCCTATTATGGAAAGAGGGTCGCCCGTTGGACTCGCCGTCCGCGTATAGGCCGGTGTGCCTTCTGGGCGAGGTGGGCAAGCTATTTGACAAGATAATTGCCACCCGCCTGAAGGCACATATGTCGAAGCGAGTGCCTGGATGGCACGATAGCCAGTATGGCTTTCGACGCGGTCGCTGGACGGTGGACGCTGTGAAATGAGTGAGGTCCATGGCGGAGGCCATGGTTTTCCGAGAAGGCGTGGTGTTGGCAGTCTTCTTGGACGTCACGAACGCCTTCAACACCATTCCCTGGGACGGGATAGTGGAGGCCCTGGAACACTTTAAGGTGCCGTCGTATCTCGTTCGTGTCATTCTGGCGTATCTGAGCGATAGATAGGTCGCGTACACCGGCAAAAGTGGTGAAGAGAGGAGGCCGGTCGAGCGTGGTGTTCCACAGAGTTCAGTGCTGGGACCCATCCTGTGAATCACGACTTGGTCCTTCGATGTCCTATGTCCCCGGGCACAGGCATGGTGTGCTACGCCGACGATACCTTGGTCCTGGCCGGGGGACGTTGGTGGAACGAGGCCGTGAATCTCACCGAGGCCGCCGTGGCATGCGTAATACGCGTCATCCAGAGGCTCGGCTTGAGCGCGTCGCCAGCAAAGTCCGAAGCCTTGTGATTCTTCGATCACCACCGTAGAGGAACCTCACCTCCTGGACTGTTTGTGTATATCAACAGAAAAGATGTCCCGATGAGATGTCAGTTGAAATACCTGGTTCTCACTCCCAGCGACTTCGAGCTCCTGGTTCCAAGGGTGACAGCCGCAGCCAACCCCCTATGCGGCTTACTACCGAACATCGTTGGAGCAGGAGATGGATTTCGCCGACTCTACGAGGGAGTGGTTCGGTCTTGAGTCCTTTACGGGGCCCCTGTATGGGTCGAAGATCTGATGGCGAGTTGTCGCAACTTACTCTTGTTGAGGAGGTTGCATAGGACGACCGCCACCTGCATAGTGAGAGGATATCAAACCATATCCTACGCGTCGGCGGCTGTGTTGGCGGCGTCCCCTCCGTTCGAGTTGCAGGCCCTTGCGCTCCGACGGGTGTACGGACACCTGAGGGGCATGGGCTCGGACGGGTGTACCCCGCCCTCCCCCAGCCAGTCGACCCAAGACGTCCGGGAGGAGGCGAAACTGAGGGCCGGTCGCCAACTGGGAGGCTTGGAGGGACCGAGGCGGGGTTCCGCTGACATTCAGGTCGACGCAGGTTCTCACTGGCCACGGAGCATTCAGCGAGTACCTGCGAAGGATTCGACGGGAGGGGACTTCCATCCGTCACCACTGAAGACACAGCGAGGAAGACACAGCGCAGCACACGCTGGAGTTTTGTCCTGCCTGGGAAGAACCGCGTCGTATCTTGCGGCTCGCCATCGGCGAGAGATTGGCCCCCGATGTGGTCGTCGAGGCGATGCTGATGAGGCATCAGGAGCTCATCGCCATCGACTCCTACTGCGAGCAAGTCATGCTCACGAAGAAGCGAACGGAGAGGAAGAGGGAGAAAAGACAGGATCCAGCTAAAGTGTTGCACCGAAGGGATTCGGCACGCCACTGCCCTAGGTCCGTTAAAGGAGCCGTCACGCCGAAGGGGGTCTGCCCCCCCCTCCCGTCGGACTTGCACGACGGTCAAGGGAACGTGGCGTTAGGGGGTGTGGTCCCCCCTAGCGGCCCAATTCAGTCAAGGATGCCTCCCTTAACAGGGAGAAGACGAAGGGGTGCCCCGGTAGTATTTCGAAAGAGACCCCGGGACACTTCTGCCAAACGTCAGGATGACCACGTCGGGGTTTTAGTCGATTTGAGTCCGACACTACCCCGTCGCCTCCCGAGAGAAAAAAAATTCACCAAAGGTTTAAGTATTAAGAGGCACGATGAGGTGAAGTCACTACTCGCGGACAAATAGAGCAAAGATAGCGAAGTATTTGTCGAACCTACATTAAAGGGGGTAATTTGTTTAAGCCGGGCCTCCTAGTTAACCCCTTAACCTACAACTACGGACATATCCCGTAGTACGATGATCGGGCCAGATATAATATATGTAGTATCGTGAGTTGCTTAGCGCTGTAGATGTCACTGCTGGGTACGGCCGCTTTTCTTCTCATTTTTGTATCGTGGAAGAAAAGTCGGACTCTGGTCGCCAGGATTCGAACCCGGGTTCCGAACGTTCGTAACTTAAGGCGCTAACCACTGCGCTGTCGTCGTCCGACACTAGTTAGTGTATAGTGGTGGTATTTGCTGTCGAGTGCCACTACAGGCCCTTTGTCCACGATACTACATATATAATATGATATATAATAGCTTGTTTACGTTTTCGGCCCAAAATTCTCGAACGTAAATCGTAGGATAAGGGGTTAAAAACGAGGAACGAATTCTCGTGGTCGACGTCACCATCCGCTACGAGAATAAAGATTACATCCTTAAAGCGGAAAAAGAAAAGATCGACAAATGCTTCCCATGCCTAAACCATCTAACGCGGATGTACAAAATCGACGATGGAGAGGTTTTACCCGTGGTCTTGGGCCGTAGAGGGGCAATACCACCGAATACAAAGAAAAATTAAAAAATGATGGGGATCACAGATAGTGAAATGAAGACTATTGCGATGAACGTTCTAAGAAGCTCTATAGAGATGTCTAACATATTTTTAGACGGATGATGAGAAAGAAGAAATGTAGCTATTTATTTATTCAATTATTCATTCGACTATTTATTTATTTATTTTATATATTTTATCCATTGACATAATTTAATGACTAGTAACTATCCATTTATTTATTGACTAGTCGTAAGTATTTGATTATTTACTTATTAATTTTATTTATTGAGTGATGTCTTATTTATTTACTTTATTGGCAAAATCATTTGCAATTTTGAATAACACTAAACGCTATAAAATTGAGACATGAGAACGCAGAAGGCATAATGTATAATAAAAATAAATTTATTGTTAATTTCCAAAAGAGCAGCTGCGATATAACGTTGTTTAAAATCAAAATATGTTAAAGTGGAACTTGTAGTAATCGTATATTCGTGTTTTAAAATTGATATTGCTGGTAAATGTTTTGCACGCAAAGATGTAGCTCGAAGTTATCCGGATATGTATAATAGTATGGTTTTCCGATGTTCTTGGCGCTGTATTATTGTTACACCACGAGGCTTGCCATAGACCGTATTCCTAACAGTCGCTCGTGGCACTACAGTGTCGCAGACAGATCATCATATAGGACCAGCGAAATATATACAATGTAGCGACAAGCGTGTCACGGCCGGCACACTTCAAATCCGATGGACTGATGATGGAGATAAATATGTGGCGGCACTCGGCGCAACGCATATCGCCGAAGTGCCTAATGAGCCATCGATATCCCAACGGTCCTTCCGCCGAATGTTCTAGAAGAAGGCGTGCGTGGCAATGGTTGCGGACGCCTAACAAACGCGCGGATAGTGGGGATATTGAGGGACGAAGAAAAAAGAAACAGATCCAATCGAAAGTTAAATTGTAAGAGCTTCAGTCTTGGAAAGACACGGCTGGAGTCCAGAACCAGTAATTAGTGTAAACCAAGTGCAATATCGTAAAGTAATTCGAATTAGAAATCAGCTGAAAATAGAAAAACCGTGTACGTCGTGTTTCTGTGGTTCGTTTACATTTAAGAGTGCCTACGTGACGTAGCACGTAGTTGGTAGTTCTTACATAGGTATGAGGAAAACAATAGACAACGTTAGAAGAAGGACGGTTTCGCTATCCAAGGCGAATCGAAAAGTGTGCGTGTTGCCAGAATCGGAGCTAATTGAGTCGTCAAAGAGTAGAGTCGTTAGAGGTTTCGAGTCGTCCAAGAGTAGAGTCGTGAGAATTGATAGAGTTGTCAGAGAGAGTGTGTGTGTGTGTTAGATTCATTGTGACGAGAGTGGTCAAATAACTGTAAAGTTATTTGATATAGATACGAGTATTGCATTTAGTTTCCGTTAAATAAATATCGTTCTCTGTCCAATTTATATTTGTATATTCAATTTAATATTAATAAATTGTAAGTAATCGGGAAAAAATTTCTATCCTTATTTTCCGATATTACACAAGTGTTTAAAAATAAATTCTCTTTTTATTTTTTTTTATATTTTGTCTTCCTTTTCATCTGAGATTTCCTTTTTTTATTTTACGTGACAAGCGCATAGTTCTAGAAAGGTTGATTCGTCTTCGGTCCGTTATTTCATCTACACAAAGAAGGTGACATACGTGAGTGTCACGTAAACTTGAGGATTGGATGATAAAATGAAATAGCTGAGTCGTAACACAAGTATTAATTTTGTTTTAATTAAACTTTATTATGAATTCAGCAATCACAATGCAATACACACTGAATTAACACACATAAATCACGATTCACTCCAACCACGTTATGTGAAACCTAGTTACACTGATACGTTAAGTACGCGACTGTTATTAGGGTAGAAACCGGTAAAGATATATTGACTATTCTAAGGATACAGAATAAATGAAGTTTTACTCACGATACTGTGTCTGAGGACACGGGACTATCGGATTTGTTAATGACAATTTTGGTTAGGGAAGTGAGGGTAGTAGACACCGTCTCCGATTGGATAATAAGACGGTTGGTGGACCAGGAAGTTTCTTTGCCACCCTCGTGAGAAAGTTGTTAACGGAACATACCAGACGTAAGGAAAACTAACTTTCCATGTTAACCCGTAGTATACAATAAACGTAAAAGGAAACCTAAGACAAGAGATACTCGCTTGGTCTGAAGGACCTTAACTATGAAAATTCCAAGACCTCCGATGGGTACTTAGGACTATTGAGGGTACGTGCCAAGGGTGTGCAGACATCTGGGCGCCATCCTGCCCGCGGTGTGTGGCCTGATCTCTGATGTGAATTGACGTTGCATGAGCATAGGCGCGAACGGTGGCGTGACCCGAGCGCAGTGGGGGTCGTCTCCCATAGAAGACAAAGAAAAAATCGAAGGGCATCAGTATCATTTGAGGATTCAAAAGGAATGCATCGAGAAGTTCAGACGAGTAAAATTAAAGTCGCATATTCTAACGAATGCATCAAGAAATATTATAAAGGCGAGTCGAATTACTAACAAATTAATTGTATAATCGTTAAATAATTTGTGGCGTGTTCATAATATTATTTTTAAATTTTGTCAAATATACAAGTTTATGTTAACCCTGTTAATTCAATGTTAAACTCATTCTAACCAGCTCTGTTATCTTAATCGAAACAGGGGAACGATTAATTCGCGGCGTTGATTGTCCGAATCGTAGCGAGAATTTACGCCTCTCGCTGACGCGTTTTCCTCGCGACTGCGTCTCTCCGCAAACGGTCGTAACAATTATTTCGATATACATAGTCATACGTTGTTTCGAACCAAGCAGTACTTCGTTATTTTAAAACATGTAGTGCTGTGTTATTAGAAAATGCATTATACTACATGGTAGTGAAATAGATACGAATAATATTATATCCTACAGACACACGTGATCGAATGATTTCTATAGGAACACGTGTTAGATAAGAACCTCTAAGGTTAAAAAATTAACTCGACGTTTTTGTTAATTGAATGTTTGTAGAAACTTAACAGAAACTTTGAATAAATCCATCGAGCGTTAAATAAAACAAGATACACGTGTAGATGTTTATGTGTAGAAAATAGTTGGTACGTGAGGTTTAAAGGACGAGATTGCTCGTTGTTGAAACCGTCGAATATACAGTTGGTAACTGGTGGTACAAGCGTCGAGGGGGTGATCCTACGCGAAAAAAGAAGTTGAAAATATACAATAAAAATTTTTCGTTTGAGGCTTCATTTTCGAGAAAATCGACTTTGAATTTTCGCTCGGTACGCGTGCACTTTATCACGTCTCGTTATAACGAACCTCACAGTAGATTTTTTAAAAAATTAAAAAAAAATTTTTTATTGTATATTTTCGACTTCTTTCTTCGCGTAGAATCACCCCCTTTCCGCTTGTACCACCAGTTACCAACCACCCTGTATTTAAAATGATAAATTAATGTACAGCCTGTATACGTGAATCGTTAGTACAAAGTATAAATTGCAAAATGAAATCGCGGATTAATACTCGTTAATGCTCAAGGTACTGTAGATACTGTTAGATACTGTTTCGCGCGACTAACTGATAACTGATTGATAACTGGTTGCTAACTGATAGATCGGTATGTATTGCTCTGCTCGCGATCAAGTCTGTAGTTTCGACCAATCGCGGGGAGGCGCAATCGCGAGGAGAGACGTCAATTCCCGTTACGATTATAGCAATCGACACCACGAATTGATCGATCCCCTGATTTCCTTTGCGATAATAGGGGTGATTCAGTTTGTATAACACTGTGATTCACAGAATTATAAGTTATATATTTCCAACACTTAGATTACACTGTTGAATAGATATAAATAGATAACAACTTATCGCACGAAGATAAGATAGATATGCACGTTAGAGCAGGACTCTTATAATTGAATTTAATGTATTAGTGGACGTAGCACTACAATATATTTAGTAGAGGAGATGGATGTTCGACAATACCGAGAACCGACTTAGATAGTTTGCGTGAATTACGCTCCTCTAGCGTTGTGCTTAGACTTAAACGTTAGGCGTTAGATTTAGACTGACTTGCCGCTCTTATGCTAATACGGAAGAAAGTTCGGTGTGGGTATGCGCCTTTGCCTGAAGAACGCGGATTCGTTGTTCACACTTTTCGTTAGGAAAAGTGAGAGTAACGATCTGCGGTGTCGATTGGTCATGACCTACGCTAATGCTTGATGGGATGAGTAGGAAGCCTCCTACCATCGTGGTTGGCAGATGACCTTGTTCATGGGAAAAACCAGCTTGTTTTGTTAGATAGCTATTCGGTTTTTCTTAATAGGTGCGTACCCGCTTTTTCCGTGTTTTTAAGTGCGCCTAATAAACCCAAGGACCTCTCTAAAAACCGGATGTGTTTCGAAAATATTTTTAGGCTTAAGAAATTCTTCAGCACAAATGGATTGACTGAAGATACATGTTGACAAAATACAGGGAAGTGAAAGTTATGGTGGGTCCTTAGGTTTATTGAGGGTCGGAATGACGCAGGCCGTTGGCTGTCCGATCGCGAGGGCTGGCGTGCAGATGTTTTAGGCGACGTAGCATCCTCCCTCCGTTGAGAGGGC
Organism: Bombus vosnesenskii; assembly: GCF_011952255.1. Classification (NCBI taxonomy): domain Eukaryota; kingdom Metazoa; phylum Arthropoda; class Insecta; order Hymenoptera; family Apidae; genus Bombus; species Bombus vosnesenskii. The sequence continues at coordinate 22,603 of NW_022883149.1, forward strand.
ACCGATCAAATTCTGGCTGTGGAGTCAGGTGCGTCGTTGGTGAATTCCTTCGCTCCGTGTGGAAGTTCGTCTGGATCTGGTTGAATGGGTAAGGGGACCAGTCTTTTGACACCACGGTCCAGGATGCTTGTTGCCGTCTGCACGATAGCGGTCCGGATGATTCCATCGACTCCTGGATGGATCTTGATTACGCGGCCCAAAGGCTATTGCATAGATGGCATGTTATCCTCCCTGAGGATTACTACGGTGCCTTCACGAATGTTATGTTTGCCCTTATCATGCTCCCGTAGACTTGTTAGTGTATCACCGATTAGGAAATGACCGGGAGTGAGGACAGGAGGATCTTTCGGATCGGATGATATGGGAGTCAGTGGGCGTGAGTTAAGAATGGCTTCAATTTCAATCACAAGGGTGTTGAGGTGCTCAAAGGTCAAGAGCTCCGTGCCGACGACGCGGATGAGATGGCGTTTGAAAGCTTTCACCGCAGCTTTCCATAAACCGCCAAAATGTGGTGAGTTCGGAGGATTGAAACGCCATTGTATCCGTCGGTCGGCGAGAAAATTCTGTACCCTCTCCTGGTGGTCGTCGGACTGCAATAGGGTCCGGAGTTCTTGCAGCTCGCGGTTAGCCCCGACGAAATTGGTGCCATTGTCGGTAAGGATGGGTGCGCAGTATCCTCGCCGCGAGATGAATTGGCGTAGAGCATCCAGGAACGCGTCGGTGGTTAGATCGCTGACTAACTCTATGTGGACAGCCTTTGTTGCCAGACAAATGAATATGACAGCGTATGTCTTGATTTTACGTCGGTTGCGATCCCTCCTCTCCTTGATGTAGAATGGGCCGCAGTAGTCGATTCCGACGTTCGTGAACGGACGCGATTCGGTAATACGCGCCTCTGGTAAATCACCCATCAAGTATTCCACTGGTGGAGGGTTAGCTCTGCAGCAGCGGACGCACCTTCTGAGAGTGCGCCGCACTTGGCGACGGCCGTCGATCGGCCAATAGCGCAGTCTCACCGCGTATAGCGTAGCTTGTGTCCCTGTGTGATGGTTGTTCCGGTGTTCTTGCTCTATAATGTGCTCTGTTACAGTGGATTTCGGCAAAATAAATGGATGTTTTTGGTCGAAGTGTATAGCGGAGTTGGTTAGTCGTCCTCCGACTCGTAGTATCCCCTCTTCGTCGAGGAAGGGATTTAATGGCTGTAGATTTCCTCCAACGTCCTTGCTTCGATTTTTCTGGAGTGTCCGAATTTCAGTCGCGAAATGACTGGATTGTATTATCTTCATTAATCTGTTGTGCGCCGCAGGTAATTCGTCTGTTGTGAGATGGGCAGATCGGTGTTGCTTATGTCTCCATCGAAGACACCAAGCGACGATTCTTATTAGTCTTGTCCAGGACGAATATCGGTGGAGGAGTGTGTTGTCGTTGATATTCGTTGTTAGACAGATCGTCCTTTTTTGTTCCAGGATGTCGACCAACGGTGTCGGGATCCAGATCGGCCAATGGTTTTCGCTCTGCAGGAGCCAACTTGGCCCGTTTTTCCAAATAGACGGACATAGGAATTCCTTGGGCGTCTGACCTCGGGAGATGAGATCCGCTGGGTTATCATCGGTAGGCACATAACGCCAGTCGGTGATGTTGGTCTTGGTCTGTATCTCGGCCACTCGATTCGCCACAAATGTTTTTAAGGTGTGCGGCGAAGACCTAATCCAATGGAGCACGATGGTGGAATCAATCCAATATACGATCCGCGATATCTTGGTCGTCAGGGCCTGTTGTATTGACGAAATCAGGGAGGTCGGAATAAGTGCCCCGCTTAATTCGAGACGTGGTATGGTGAGCGATATGAGCGGCGCTACCCTCGATCGCGCCGTGAGGAGTCGAGTCCAAATATTGTTTTTTTGGTCCGTCGTTCGCATGTATACGCACGCTCCATATGCCCTTTCGCTAGCGTCACAGAATCCGTGTAGTTCAATTTTCGTTACGGATTCTATGATGGGCTTCCGTGGGAATCTTACAGCATTTAGCAACGGCAATTGTGTGTGGTAGCTGATTCATTCTGTATGTAAGTCTGTTGGAAGAGATTCGTCCCAATCTACATTCAATGTCCAGACTTGTTGCAAAAGCATTTTTGCTCGGACGATTACCGGAGCGAACAATCCCAGTGGATCATAAATTTGTGCGATGACCGGACTGATTGACCGTTTTGTGACTCGGGAAGTGTCGCTGATCGTCTTGACAGAATATAGAATGGAATCGTCTGCTGAATCTCAAAAGACGCCGAGTGTTTTTAATGTTGAGGACTCGCCGAGATGTAATGTTTTGTTGATGTCTTCCTCTGGTAATCCTCGTAGCAGATCCCGGTCGTTTGATGCCCATTTGCGGATATTTAGGCTGGCTAGCTTGAGTAGTTTCGTTAGGTCATTCCTCACTGATAGGGATTCGTCCTTCGTATCGGCTCCGGTCAACGCATCGTCGACATAGAAGTCTCGCTGCAGGATCTGCGCTGCTATCGGAAATAGAGGTCCCTCGTCTTCTGTCAATTGCTTAAGACATCGAATGGCTAGATGCGGTGCTGCGGATAGACCGAACGTTACGGTGTTGAGTCGGTATGTTTCGATCTCTCCGTTATCGGCGCGCCACAAAATTTTTTGATAAGTACGATCTTCTGGACGTATGATGAATTGCCGATACATTTTTTCGATATCGCCGGTAAGGACATATTGAAATGACCGGAATCTCAAAAAGATGTTTCTCAAGTCCTCTTGTAGTTTCGGGCCAGTATGAAGGGCATCGTTTAAGGAAACTCCAGTGGTGCTTGATGCTGATCCGTCGAATACAACCCAGAGTTTGGTGGTGTCGCTCGACTCCTTGATCACGCCGTGATGTGATAGATAATACCCATGGTCGGTGGACTGATCCGTGTTGATCTTCGTCATGTGACCCAAGTCTAAATATTCTTGGATCAGCGTACTATACGCGGCTTCATACTGGTTATCGCGTTGGAATCGACAATGAAGAGAGACGAGCCTGCTCATTGCAGCGGCCTTCGATGACGCTAGTGAGGAAAGTTTTTCGTTGAATGGTAATGCAACGACGTATCTGCCTTCCTTGGTTCGTCGGACATGGTTTCGGAAATGTTCCTCACATAGTCGTACAGATTCCGAAAGATGAGTAGTGTCCGGTCCCTCGTCGATCTCCCAAAACCGCGCGAGATCCGCTTGCAAAGCCGCTGTGGTTGCGTGGAACGTATTTATCGCGGTTTGGGACGTTGGACTCGCCCCGATAACCCAACCGAACCGTGTTTTTTGCAAACGCAGTTCAGGTTCGTCTGAACTTGTGCTGTGTAAGTGCCTCAACATCTGGTATTCATTGTCCCAAGGAACCGTTGGTATGTTTTATTGTCAGGTACCTCTATGGGTATTTCCTTTAATGAGGGTCATATTTATCACACCACACCTTTATTAGACGAAGCGCCCGTCCCATTGACCGCGGCTACGTTGGGCGACAGACTGTCGCCTCGAGCCACAGCTCACTGTCACTAATCGGATTGAATATCTACGATTGTTTAATTACAACTATAGCAGACTCTAGATTACAATGTTAGGGGATTATCCTGAAGTTCCTACGGGGCTTCGATATCCTTTCATCTCCGACATATACATATATTACATTCTTTCATAGTTATCCTCTAATGTATTTGACCACATATTCATGTACTTATTTATGTCTATGCACTTATTAATAATTCATACTGTTACGTCAGGCGACACTCTACTTAAACCAGGCCACACCTCGCGGGCAAGATGGCAGCCAGATGTCTTCAGGATCCTTACTGCGTCCCTTCAATAGTCTCAAGTACCCTCCATAAATCTTAGAAATTTTCTAGTTGAGATCCTTCAGACCGAACAGATATTCTTTCCCTGAATTGTTTCCTAAAGTTTATGGTCCACCACGGGTTGACACGGGAAAGTTGCCTTTTCTCATGTATGAAGGCCTCCCATTAGCAACTTTATCTCGAGGGCGGTTAGCATCCTTCCTCACCCACCACCATAGCAAATAACCAATTAACAACGAAGCCTATTTCCCTCACTCTCTTAGCCAAAATCGTCATCAACAAATCCGATGGTCCCGTGCGCTAGACACACCCGTCCTTAGCTTTCCTCCGCCACATCATCGTCACCAAACTTCGCTGACTTTCCATCTTTCAAACAGTCAACATCCTTTTGATCGGGTTTACGCCCGTAAATCAGTTACTTACTTATCTTATACATACGCACCAGCGTAACTATCTTCTTTACAAGTGGTTGGAATAAACTGTGTTTTATAACTTGTTACATCAGTGTCATATTCAATTTAACTACCTCTATTATCCTAACCGAAATAGAGGATCGATCATTTCGTGGCGTCGATTATCCAATCGTAACGGGAATTTACGACTCCCGTTGACGTGCTTTCTTGCGATCGCGTCTCCCCGCGAATGGTCGAAACAATCATTATGACACCAGGTCATCGTCAGGTTAGCGCAACCTCAGGCATCAAGACCTCTTTCGCATGACAAAGCCATCATCAGATTTGTCATTACCTCGTGGAAGTAAGTACCTTGTCTTATCAATAATTAATCATCAAATAAATGAGTAGGTAAGCAATTTAATCCATTTCACTAAAACTCATACATTACAGACATCCGATCTTCCATCGCATGACCCTAGGCAGTCATCAATAATCACAACATCCTAAGGTACGCTCTTCCCTTATTAATAGCTCTTTATTAGGTAAATAAATAAATAGATAAGTCGAGAGACCGAGAGGCACCTAAAACCTGTGGAGCCTCTTAATGAGGCTCCATTCTTCCGAGGTACCCCCTCGTAGGGAGTTATAATTTCTTAAAACTGACAATAGTCAATATTCAATATGTACAATTCCATTATAATAAATAAACACAAATTAAATTAAACAGCATATAAATAAATACAGAAATAAATAAATAATTTAATAAGTTAGGTTGAAAACAATTTTAACCATCTAAAAATATGTTGCCAATTTCAATGAAGCTCCTAAGCTCGTGTATTACTATTGTCTTAATTTTATTGTTATTTAATCCCAGTTCGTATGAACTTTCCTTGGTTTTTATAGTAACAGTCCATCTACTACCAAGCATTACTGGTATTATTCGTCCTTCTTTCGAGCCATATATTGATTTAAGGTGTTCCAAACATGGGAGGTATTTGTCAACCTTTTCTTTGTACGGTTTCAGGAGGTAATCTGTATTCTCGTAGCGGACTGTAACACCGACCACGTAAAGCCGTTGCTCGCTTTTGACTACGAGATCCGGCTTGTAACGATTACCCCTCATCATTATTGTTGGCTCAACAAATACCTCATCTCGCTCTCTTAGTTTATTGGCTACAAAGTTTTTAACTTCATCGTGCCTTTTAATGCGAAGGCCCTTTGTGAACTGGCATAACCATAGCACATGCCCCAAGGTTTCCGGTTGGGCATGGCACCTTCTACACGTTACATCGATATTTTTGTTTGCCCGGGCTAAGGTGGTTCCGGGGCCAATGGTGTTCGTTCTCAAACGCAAGGCATCGATCAAGCGGGATGGCTTTAGCGAATGGTACTCCCTAAGCCACACGTTGCTCACTTTTTCTTTTACAATGTCAGCGACACCTTGGCCCGGACTTTTTAATCCTGCCCACTCCTTAATGTGCTCTTCTTTTAACCTTCTCTTTGCCTTCTCCACATCTTCCAAGCTGGCTGGCCAATTTATTCTCAGGAACTTAGCAATTTTCTTTAATTTTGTCTCCTCGTCGTCTCCAATTAAACTTGCCACTGCTGGATCTATTGAGCTTTTGATTTTTAAAGCGCTCCTTAGGGTACCGAGCTTCACAATATGTTCGAATCTCGGTAGCCCTAATCCCCCACAGTTCTTTGGGGCGTAGAAAAATCCAGTGGGAGTAGATGGTAACAGGTGCAGTATCGTTTTTATTTCTTGCCTGACCTGGTTATCCATAAGCTTTAAAACGCCTTCACTCGGGGGATTTATCAGCAGATAATATATATAGCGAGGGAAAATATATTTGGTCAATAATTCTATCTTCTGGCATGGCTCCCTTACTCTTCACACCATGCTCAGAATCTCGGGCATTATAATGCCACAATGGATGCCTTTCCAAGGCCCTATCTTAGCGCCAAATACCTCAAGACTTGGTCTAGATCTATACCCGGTATCCTTTCATTGTCAACTTTAATTGCCTGGTCTTTAATAAACCAGGTATCCTTCTTGGTTATCACCTGGAATGTTTAATTTTTATGGGCTGATATATTCATGCCAAGCCTCTCCAGGTATCTGTGAAGCTCGTCCATCTGGCTTTGTGCCTCCCTTTCATCTTCCCCAAGCAAGTCGATATCATCTGCGAAGGCCAGTACCGAGACTTTGTTTGCTTCATTAATATTGATGCCACAGGTATTTTTCTCAATTGTTTCAAGCAGCGGCTCAAGACATAGATTAAAAAGCAGTGGCGACAAAGGATCGTCCTGCTTAACTTCTCTGAGAATTTCTACTTCGACCCCTATAGTATTATTAGTTTTTGTAGTCATCTTACATCCATTATACATTTTGCTTATTAATTCCATTATGGGAGTTGGAACGCCTTTTCTAGCCAGACACGGTTCTATTGCAGAATGGGGTATAGTATCGAAGGCTTTCGAAATATCCACTATTGTGTACACTCCCCTCGATTTCTTTTGTTATAATTCAGAGCCGCATTAAGCAATTCAATATTTATCTTACATCCACTCTCTGATGTATATCCTTTTTGTCTCGAGCTCTGGTCTACGGGTGTAAGACGGGGTCGTCTTAGCCGTCTATCGAGGATTGATGAGAAAATTCGGCCCAAACTTGGGCCGATCGTAATTGGTCGCCAGTTCTCGACCATATTTCCATCTTTAGTGGCTCTAGGTATTAAAGTTGTCCTATTTTCCTTCCATGCGGTCGGAAAATAGGTACTATACCATAATATATTAAATAAGTTAGCCAAAATTGCAGGCAGGCCAGGCATTAACAACTTTTCTTTTAACAATCCGTCTGGCTCTGCCGCTGTCTTGCTCCTCATTCCTTTAATTTTTCCCTCAATCTGTTCGATGGTAACGGGCATAAAATAGTTGTTCAAAAACAGTTCTGAAGCTCTCTGCAGTTCTGAAGGCAGTTCCAAATTTGTGGGCCCAGTTCTTCCCCACAGAGCTTCATATAACTGTTTTATATCCACCGCATCTGGCGGCTTTCTGATTGATTCCAGATAAGCCAAATCATCGTTAATTATGGCATCAGCCAACTTTCTGGGGCACTCATAAAAGATCTCCTGGCAACGTGCGTAGGAGTACCTTTTTCTTCTATTTTTATTAGTCCTTTTTCCACCACCCTGTCTATGGTTCTTCCCCTTTTGTTTCTCTAAGGGCTTGTTCTTTTTACTACTCTTATTTTTAAGAGCTCCATATAAAATTGTATAAACGTATCCATGACTTGCTTAATCAATTCCGACTTATTGTCTCTCCCCTTGTCCCAAATCTCTGTCAGCCGAGTATAAGCATCCCTTAAAACAGGGGGCACCTCGGCTTGTCTTTCGATTTCTTTAGCGAGGCATTGCCTCCACTCGTGAACCGTTTCTTCGCTATTAACACTTATTTCTTGGCGCGTAGACGCCATGGACGGGTCAACGAGATCGCACCCGTCCTCTGTCATTGAGGCTTTCTCCGGAAGGTCCCCTTCGACATTAGCAATCTTTAGCGTTTCTCTCTTATTTCTAATTTGTTTCGCTGTTTTAGTTGTCAAAATTTTGCTCATTTCAACATCGGGGTATTTGTGAATTCTATAAATTACATCCAGCTCCTTCAGGAGGGCAATCTCATCTGCTTTCCATAGTCTACCACTTGCCTCATTGATAGGGGGGTCCGCTCCACTACTATTTATTTTTCCCACAGCAGGGTGCCCGCGTCGTTCATTGGTCGAAAGAGCTCTTTGGGATCCGAAGCTCCTGGCAAGCGTCACAATTGAGTTGACCCTAGCGATGTTCCCTGGGGTCCCTACATTTAGGAATATGGGACTGTGCACCATGGAACTTAGGGAAACTTTTATCACATTTGATACAGCCCCATTGAATTGGGGTCTGTACATGGTTTTCATTAAGATGCCTGTCCAGGTCTTGCAGCGTCATAAAAAGTAGCAGGGCAGACAGTAATACAGGTTGCGGACCATCCAATTATTTTTCATGTGTGCCAACGCCCTGGCCGCGCTGATTGCACTCGTTCCCGTCAGATCACGAAAGTTAAGCAGCGCCGAGCACGGATAGCGCTTGGATGGGTGATCGCCTGGGAACTCCGTGTAGCGTTGGCGAAGTGCGCTGGGCCCGCCGCGCCCCCCGTGGCGTTCGGGCTTGGGCGCTGGCGTCTCAGCGCCTCGGGGCCGCCAAGCAGTCCGGTAGGGGAACTGGGCTGCCTGGCACGGCGCCTCCAGCGACGAGACGCGGCGTGACAATGGTCACACACCGCTCCATCAGCGGTGGTATTAGGCGCGCGGGGTGGTCCCGTTGCGACGCTCACACCGGTTCCCGGGCCTCTCTCGATCGCAACCGGGACGGTTATCGTGGAGGTTTTAGTCGGTTGGAGTCCGACACTACCACGCCGCTTTCCCCAGAAGCGGTCTGGCGTCCGTGCGGATTTCCTCCACGTAAAATATAAAAAAAAAGTTATTTTTCATGTAGTTGATGACTCATTGCTGATCGATCAAGACGGAATCTTAGGATCCGAATTTTTCACAGGATGCAAGGCTCGTTTGGTTTACGAGCGAAAGAATATCAAGTGGGGAAATATTTATATTCCCTTCGATACAAGAGAAAAGGTAATCGTGCCAAAATGAAGTTCGGTACCGTGTACTATCAACATTGCAATTCCGGAGGTAAACGAGGGATTTATTCCAGAAATCGAGCCAATTAAGGGAGTCTACTTTGATATTGCAGTTGTGAGGAACCATCAGAGGCGAGGTTATATGAGAATAATAAATACCACACCTACAATGGTAGTTCAAGAATTTGAAAATCTCACCTCGCTCCCTAGCATGACCTGCAATGCGATTTCAAAATCAAAAGAAAGTAGAGTTGACAAAATAATTGAATTATTACGACTCGAACACTTGAACAAAGAGAAGAGAAGAAACGTCGGAAAATTAATTCGGAAGAATCAAGATAGATTTCATATCCCAGAAGACACGCTGAAAGGAACTGAAGATCTAAAGCATCGAATAATTACAAAGCATTATATACCAATTAATATCAAAGAGTATCGTCACTCACCTGCACATCGAGAGGAGATAAATCGTCAAGTTCAAGAATTACTGGCCACTGATGTCGTAGATCCATCGACTTCTCCGTACAATTCGCGAGGAAACAAACGTTGGAGATTAGTTATTAATTATAGAAAGCTTAATGATAAAACGATCGGCGATGCTTATCCGCTCCCAACATCACAGAAATATCGGATCAATTAGGAAGTGCGAAATATTTATTCACGTTTGACTTGGCATCAGGCTTCTACCAGATCCGAATGACCCAGGAGAATGCCCACAAAACGGCATTTTCAACACTGTACGGACGCTTTCAATTCAAGAGAATGTCCCTTGGATTAAAAAACGCCCCAACAACGTTTCAACTCTTAATGAACTCAGTGCTATCAGGATTGCAAGAAGTAGAATTATTCATTTATCTGGACGACATAAATCGAGAAAATACGTTCAACAATTTTATAGCAGCATTAATGACAAAACCTATTCTACAATATCCGGATTTTTGCAAACCCTTCAACCTCACGCCAGACGCATCGGGATACGTAATAGGCGGAGTATCGAGTCGGGAACCGATTGGAAAGGATTTGCTAATCGCGAATGTCTCTAGCCTACTAAACCCCGCAGAATAATACTATTCTAGCATAGAAAAGGAATGTCTGGCAATCGTCTACTGCGCGATGCATTTCAAACCACACCTGTATGGTGGGAAATTTACTATGGGCACAAACCACTAGTATAGATGAATTCTATTAAGGATCCCACTTCGGGAATTTGGAAATGGAAACTGAAATTATCAGACTGAGTTTGATATTCAATACAAGGAAGGACGATGAAATGCAAACGCAGATGCATTGTTTCGAAAAGAGAGAAAGAGATTCGCCAGATCGGCATCCACATCTAAAAAAATTTCAATTGGATGCCTCGACCGAGGACTCTGAAACAACTCTTCAACGAGGACAAGACGCAAGACCTACGGTACTTGCGGAATTAAAAATTTCGGGAACGCGAGTCTCAGTTACGAGAGTGAATGATCATAAAGTGATATTCGTCGATGTTGGAGTACAACGATATTAATCACATACAGATGTCCAGCGATATCCCCACTAGCGTACGTTCGTGAAATGTACCGTGGCGGCTAGAGCGTGCATGCTCTTTCGAGAATTGTGCGGAAGAAGCATAAGGATATAGATGGAACATTGGGCATATCGAGAAGCTACTAGAAGGTTCTGTGGCACATGCGACGCCACACAGACATCGACACAGGTCACACTCATTACTGCATAGAGTGCGGGGTTCAAAACCTTTTCAAAGGCCATGGGTCACTAAGCCAGTCAGTCTAAGAATAACTAGCCAACTGTCTATATTCCACAACACTCACTTATAATTCCTGTAATAATTGTTTAATAAATGTAGTATCGTGGACGAAAGGCCTAAGAAATATCGGGCGAACTATGAACAATGTCGCGAGAGCCGAGGCGCCGTCGGGCCCATCAATGTGTCATCGGTCTTTTCAAGTGCATAGTTTCGTGGAAAAGACCTACGTGACCCTGGCCACGAGCGCTTGCAGAACACGTGTGCGGTGGGCCTAGGAAAAAGACAACGGAATGCGGCAACGGCCAGAGCGTTAGTCGAAAAGCAGAGTGCGAGTCGAGGAGCCGTGTGCGAGTCGAGCGGAGACAGAGGTTGCGAGTGGCGTTGCCGAGAGAGTGTGGATTGCGCTGTTTTCTGTGCGTTTGGCGTGAATAGTTCAGGTTGAACAACAATCGTCTTTTTCTGTCTGATTAACATCTCTATTGTCCACTCTTTGTAAACACATTATATCACGATATTACATAAATATCACTTAATATTATTTTAATACAAACATTGTGTCTTCTACAGATTATTAATCTTAATTCCGAGATTAAATTCTAACAGTCGATATACAGGGCGCTCCGATAGATAAAGGGGCCTTGGGGATGAAGAAAATAGGAAGGCTACCGCGCTACGAAAGACTCATGTTGGAAAGAGCAAGTTTGAATCAAGACTCCGGTAAATACATCGTATCCCTACTCATAAAGAAAGACCGAAGTATTCCTATAACGCCAGAAAATCTACTAAATTCGTTGAGATCCTTACTGGACGTAGTAAATGAAAAACAATTAACGTCCCTTAGCAATAGCATAGGAAATTTGGATGAGATACTCTGCGACACACAATCAGGAAATTGAAGGAAGTATTTATGGAAAAAACCATAACAATCACCATCTGCGGGAGTAACTATGACTCTCTTAAGGCAGCTGCATGTCGCTTAATAACGGGGTGTCGCGAGCCTCTGTGGGTTATGGTTGCTCGGGAGCAGGAGGGACTTTGGTCCCGTCTGCTCAAGTCGCACTCCTACTTCCTCGCGGTACCGCCGGTAACATACTCGTTCGCATCAGCGTGAGGTGTATTATCCCCCCGGATGAGACGAGTATGGCTAAACGGAGTGCGGCGACGAAGGAGCGAAAGACAAATATCATCAATCGGCTTGCCGATTTTACGGTGATCCATCACCGTAAAATAAGGGAACAATTTCCCAGTAAGGTACTCGTTCCTTCGATGTTCTTTTTGGTACAACTTGGCTTGCAAAAGTTATGAGATGACCTATATTTGGAGTGACAAAAATATTACACAACAATAATTGTGAATTCTATAAAAGAAATGAAGCCTCGGACGCAGCGTCTTTCGGTCCCGGAGGCGTCGTGGCGGATTCTTCTATTGTTGACGACCCTTTGTCCATGGACATGATTTTTGATATTATGGTACCATTCGTTGGTAGTCAGGTTGCCTGCCCTATCTGTCTGGAGAGGGAAATCAACCAGGGAAATTTCTTTTTATCACTGACAGACTTGGGCAGGCACCTCGATCAACATCATACGACAGCCCGCATCCAATGGAGATGCCGAGACTGTGGAAAAGGCTTCCCGGAGCTTCATGGGGCCAGATGCCACCTGCCTCGTTGCAGTGACTCAAGCCAAAGACCTGAAGGCCCTTACAAATGTGAGGCCTGCCCCATGAGCTTTGGAACGCAAAGAGGTTCCATCCACGAGCGGCATGCGCACCCTCCCGTTAGAAACGTCACAAGAAGGGGAGCGGACCCCCCAGATAAAAAATAGACGTTTGAAGAGGTGGCTCTCCTGAGGGAACTCTGTGAGATCTATAAGGATCACAGATACCCGAATAAAATAATCAGCGAGATCCTCGCCAACAAAACGATCGATCAAATTAAATACCAATGAAGGAAATTGAAATTACTTGGTGAGGAAATGAGCTCTCAGGAGGCCTTGAAGACCCTGGAGTCAGCGGGAATGATTACGATGAATAGAAGCTCCAATTGGAGCAAGCAATAATGACACAAATCGAGGTGCCCCCTGTTTTAAGGTGGGCCCACATTCGGTTGACGAATATCTGGGTCACTCTCAAGGGAAATAGGGAAGCCCTTGTGAGCGATATTAACGACTTTATAAAAACAACACTCTATGAAGCTATTGAGCTCATAAATAAAGATAAATCAGAGAGCAATAAGAAGAAAACAATTAATCGATATAACAATAGGATTGGTCACCATAGTAAAAAGAGAAAGAGTAGAAACGCAAAGAAAAAATACTCCTATGCACGTTGTCAGGAGTTGTTCCTAGAAAATCCGAAGAGGTTGGCCGATGCTGTAATCAACAATAATCAGGTCTTCCTCCGGCCGGCCAGGGAACCACCTGAAGCCGCGGAAGTGAGGAGGCTCTATGAGGATTTGTGGGGCTAGACAGGACCTATTAATGCCTCTGTCCCAGGAAGTAGAGCCTCTGAACTGTCCTTATGCGAGATCATCCCGCCAATTGCTGAAGAGGATGTGGCGGAGAAAATAAATAAAATAAGAAAGAAGGCCAGATGGCTTTCAAAAAGAACACCTTCTGATTCCTGGCCTGCTCACCATCTTGGCGAAGTTATTCAACATGCTATATTACAGTTCTTATTTTCCTCCCGCATGGAAGGAAAATAGAACGACTCTTATTCCTAAAGCGGACAAGCTTAGCAGCCTGGTCGAGAATTGGAGGCCTATAACTATAGGTCCCATTCTCGGCCGTATTTTCTGCTCTATTATTGACGGGAGGATAAGGAAGGGCATCTCATCCTTCCATCCATTCATTCCATCTCGTGCCTTCAACTGCCCCTAACATTTTCAGTCGCATCAGCGTGGGGTATAGTCTCCCGGATGCGGCTGACACGGCTAAACGGAGTGCAGCGATGCAGGAGCGAAAGCCGAAACATCCAATCTCGGCTTGCCGATTACGGTATACTACCGTGAAGTCCTAAACGTAGAATCAAATAAATTAAGGGAACTTGTTCCCAGGCCGATCTAAGACGACAGGAATGTTAATGGCTAAAGATTTGGATTATGATTGGAATTATGTGAGAAGCACAAATTTGCGAAAAAATTGGATACCAGTAATAATGTACTCGGACGCAGTGTCTCTCGGTCCCGGAGACGCTGTGGCGGATTTATCCGCTCAGAAGGGGACCAACGATGACGACTTGGCAATGTCCACGGTCACGAATGCAAAAGTAGTGGTGCAGCTTGTGGGGGACAAGGTGGCGTGTCCGGTATGTGAAAAGAGGGAAGTTTACCTCTATTTCATGATACTGTCTGACCTGGATGCGCACCTTAGTCTTCATCATGTGGAAATTCAAATCCCGTGGGGGTGTGTAAATTGCAACCGATCGTTTACGAAGCTTCATGGGGCAAGGTGCCATTTACCAAAGTGTAAAGGCACCAGTATAAGTATAGAAGGTCTATTTAAATTTGAAGCCTTTCCAATGAGCTTCGGCGCCCAGAGAGGGTTGTCCACACATGAACGGCATGCGCACCCTGCCATACGAAACGTTAAAAGAAGAGGAACGGACCTCCAAATACAAGATTATAGAAAGAAGGGGAAGTAAATCTCCTGAGGAAGCCTAATGAAATTTACAAAGACCACCGATTTCCCAATGTGGAAATAAGCAAAATCCTCACCACGAAAACGGTGGAACAAATAAAGAAAAAGAGATTGACAATAAAAGCAAATGGTGAGGATACGAGCTCTCAAGAGGTTGCTCAGGAAACAGAGGGAGGGTAGGATCTCGTTACTTCAGGCAATGCGCCAGAAACAAATATTAACGAAATCCTTAGAGAAGAAACTATTGTAATATCGGAATATATTAAAGGTGTAATTTTGTCCGATTAATTATAATTTATTAATAATGGATTGAAAATACAGATATTAGTTAGACAGAGAAACGATGATTGATTAACAGGAAAACTAAATGCAACGCTCGTATTTACATCAAATAACTTGACAACTATTTGGTAACTCTCTCTTTCTCTCTCTCTCACTAGCAACTCTAACACTCGACAACACTCGCAACTCAATTCTAACGACTCTGTGCTTCGACGTCTCGATCAACTCTGCCCCTCGCCAATGCATTCTTGCTCGGTCGTGCTCGCTCTTGCTCTCGTCCTCTCTCTCTCTCTCACACACACACACACACTTTTCGGCTCACATACTCTGGCCTCTCGATTGCCACTCCTTGAAATATGAAACCGTACTTCTGTTTTGACGCTGCTTATCTTTTCTCGCGTCACTGTTACTAGGCGCTCTTGGATGTAAACAAACCACAAAAAGACGACGTACACGCTGTTTTCTAATTTCAGCCGATCTCCAATCAAAGCTATTCTACGATATTACACTATTAACGAGTGGCGTCGTTGTTTGAAGATAGCGATTGAAAAGACTTTCGAAGTCCCCCCACCCACACAAAAATTGTATAATGAACTAAAAAATGTGTGGGATAATTTTAAAGATGAACCAAATATTTTAGCAACCAAAATTGATAAATTCGTCGGCACATCTTTACAGAAGGTATTATTTAAAGATAATGCCAAAAAGGGAAACAGGATCCCTGACAAAAATATAAGTGCTCAGAATTATAATAGATACAATTACAAAAAGAATAAAGTAGACAGGAATCTCAGGCGACGTTATCTCTACGCACGTTGCCAAGATATGTTCAAAGAATGTCCGAAGAAGTTGGCGGATGTAGTTGTGAATGATGATATGGCATATTCGGCTCCTGCCAGACAACCTCCCGAAGCTAATGAAATAGACAAGCTTTATAAAAATTTATGGGGTAAAGAGGGTCTTTCAGATCCTCCTACACCGCCAAACAGTGCCTCCGGAGGGCTATTACACGAATATTTTCCTCCGGTCATCGCTGGGGAAATAGTTGAGAGAATCAAAAAAATAAGAAATAAAACAGCAGCCGGCCCGAATGGAATAGAAAAGAAACATCTCGCGATTCCGGGCCTGGAAATTATATTGGCGTTATTATTTAATACGCTGTGTTATATCTCTCACTATCCGGAGAGTTGGAGGAAAAATAGGACCGTATTGATACCTAAACCAAACAAAGACCAAAATAAGGCCGAGAACTGGCGGCCTATAGCTATCGGTCCTATTTTAGCAAGAATTTTTTTCTCCATTCTTGGCCGGAGAATTACAACCTAAGGCAAAAGGGCTTTACATCCGAAAACGGATGTAAAATTAATGTAAAACTTTTCAATGCAGCCCTTGAAAATTGTAAAAGGAATAATGGTGGTGTCTTTTCCATTATTGACATCTCCAAAGCCTTTGACACAGTGCCCCACTCAGCGATCAAACCATGTCTGGCAAGAAAGGAATTGCAATGCCTATTATCAGCCTAATCCAAAAAATGTACCAAGATATCGATACAATCATTCAATGTAAAGAGGGCAAGATGATCGATTTAAAAATCCTCAGGGGCGTTAAACAAGGCGATGCCCTATCTCCACTACTTTTCAATATGTGTATAGAACCGCTGCTGGAAGCGGTAGAGGAATCCACCGAAGGGATTAAAATAAACGATAATTATAAGATCTCTATTTTGGCCCTTGCTGATGACATTGTCCTATTAGGCAAAAGTGGTAAAGAAGCCCAAAAACAAATATCGATGATCTAAAAATACTAGGAAGGTCTCGGGATGACAATCTCTGGAGATAAAAGTCAAACATTTCAGGTGGTCTCAAAGAAGGACACCTGGTATGTGAGGGACCCAGAGATAGAAATCAATAACAAAAAGATACCGAACATCGCACCCGAGGAGACCTTCAAGTATCTTGGTGCAAGGGTTGGACCGCGGAAAGGCCTGCAATGTGGGATCATTGTACCTGAAATAATAAGTACAATAAAAAGAGTTAGAAAGCTATCGCTGAAACCAGGCCAGAAAATAGTGCTTCTGCAAAAATATATATTCTCTCGCTATATATTTAACGTATTGATCAATCCACCTAGCGAGGAAGTTTTATGACTTTTGGACAGTGAAATCAGGCAAGAGGCCAAAGCTATTCTTCATTTAATACCTTCGACGGCGGTTGGGTTCTTCTACACGTCCAAAAATAATGGTGGATTAGGGTTACCAAGATTTGAACACCTAGTGAAACTCGGTAACCTTAAGAACGGAATTAAAATTAAAGATTTATTAGATCCAGCAGCATCTAGCTTAATCAATGAAAGCATGGAGTTAAAGCTTAAAAGGATCGCCAACTCCCCGAGGATTAATTGGCCCGCCACTCCTGCGAACATTGAAAAGGCCGAAAAGAGATTGAAAAATGAGTATATAAAACAATGGGCCGACTTGCGGAATCAAGGCCACGGGGTGGCAGACTTCGCAAGAGAGAAACTTGGCAACCAAGAGTACCACCTGTTGAAGCCGTCTCGCTTTATCGACGCCTTAAGGTTAAGAATAAAAAGGCATGCCGAGGTAAAAGCTCGCCTCGTCGAAAAGCTTCGGGACAAGAACGAAGTGTTTGTCGAGCCTTCTATCAAAATTGGAGAGAATCTATATAAACCGGACATCGTGGTGAAAAACGAGGAACGGCTTCTCGTAGTCGACGTTACTGTAAAGTGTAAGCAACGCGTAAGAGTATATCGCGTACCGACGTTGCACCGCAGGGACTTTGAAATATTCGCATCGGTTCGAAGATTCTCTTCGAAATAACTCGTGAAAAAGCGTTACCAATATTTTAAGTGAAATCGTTATGTATCGACGTATTCTAGTCGAACGTAACGATTTCTTTTTATTTTTTTGAAAAATTTCGTCCGCCGGACCAACATGACCGGGACGTTGGAATTTAGAATTTTTACGCACCGCTACGAAGAGGCCGAAAGTTCCTCTCGAAATAACTCGCTAAAAAGCATTATAACGAAGGGGAAGTAATCACACCACCAGTTGAAATGCGAAATAATATAATACGAGAAAAACATGAGTCGTCCGTAGCAGAACACAAAGGAGTAACGAAAACTTATCGGAGAAAAGGGCAGCATTATTACAGGGAAAAAGGAAATTCAAGAATATGTAGGAATCTGTAGAGAATGCCAGTTAAAGAAACTAACAAGAATAAGGACGTAGCAAGCGATGGTGCTCACAGACACACCAGGTAAAACAAGATCAGCATGGATATATCGTCGGTTTATTGCCAAAGACACAAAAAGGAAATAAATACATACTATTAATTCAAGACTTATTGACCAAGTATTCGATTGGGATTCCGATGGAAGGGATCTCTTCGGCTGAGATAGCGGACGTCTTCGTGAAACGATTTATTTGCCGATACGGGTCACCGAGAGCCATTCTTACCGACCAGGAAGCGAACTTTACATCTTCGTTGATGAAGAAAGTGGCGAAGAGATTTCGCATCAAGCAAGACATCACGTCGGCATACCATCCACAAAGCAATGGTTGGATCGAAAGATCTCACCACGTATTGGCCGAATATTTGAAACTATACCTAGAAAACACCAAAAACTGGGAGGAATGGGTGGAACTGGCCATGTTTACATACAACATCTCTGTACATAAGGCAACAAGGTTCTCTCCGCACGAGCTAGTCTTCGGACACTTGGCCAGAGAGCCCACGAGTGAGGCGATTATCGAAGAGAACATGGAACCTACTAACGCAGAATACCTGAAAGATCTACTCGACAAAATTAATCCGGTACAGCAAAAGGCGTAGGAAAATCTAATAAAGTCCAAACTAAAATCCAAGGAGTACTACGACAAACGAATCAATCCATAAAATTTTAAAACAGGAGATCTGGTGTACCTCTTGAATGAACCAAATATCGGAAAATTTAACGGCCGTTATACAGGACCGTATAAAGTATTAGATATTTTTAATTAAAACGTTACAATATAAGTGCGTGGTGCCCCGCGAACCGTACATTTGAACAAGCTAAAACCATCGCACAATCGAAACAGACAATAGCCTATCAGTGAATAGGTGGACCAACAACCAAACGTCGAAAAATCTGCCCTAAGAGAACGGAGAGAGACGATTAACCAAATTTCTACTGGAAATTTTAACCCTAAGAGGGGGACGGGTGTCACACCCCGCACGATCCGTAGCGCGAAAATAAAATTGATAATTTCTTTCAAATCAAGCTAATTTAAAACGTTTATTTGAAACCGTGATTACAGTATTTGAAGTGAAAGGCAGTTAAGGCCGCTAAAAGCTAAATCTTGCGAAAACTTATCTAACTATGTCTTTATATTTACCTAATTATGTTTCTACAGCGATATTACGACAATTTAAATCGTAAACAAAATCGGCAGTTGAACAAACTTTGGGAATCTTCCCAAACATTTTCAGAAGATAGACCCCGACGTTTTTTCATCTCCGATGGATATAAATGTAGCGACTCAGAGATGTCAGTGAGAATATCTACCGTTCGTTTATCGAGTAGAATATTTACCGTTCGTCTATCGAATAATAATAATTATTATCGTTCGTCTATCGAATAATATTAATTAATTACCGTTCATCAACCGAATAATTACCATTCGAAGAGTTAGTTATCATTTTGTCAACCGAAGAATCATCATCTTGTCAACCGAAGGATCACCATCTTGTCAGTCTGCCAGTTAATTGTCAATATCGAAATCGTGTAAGATTTGAATAAATCATTACACATTGTAAATTTACTTTCGAACAACTTTAATCCTCTCCCGTGCCAGTATTCCCGCACATAGCAGGTTAGCCGAAAGTGAAGCTTATTACCAGTTGCATTAAACGTCAATTAACGCTACCTTGTGCTGGATAAGCACCTTACTTTGCGTCATGTGGATACCCACATTCAATGGAGATGCATAAGTTCCCAAAGCTCCATGGAGCGAGATGCCATATACCGAAATGTAGCGACCCTACGCAGTGCAACGAGGGTCTGGAACCGCTGTTGGATGAAATAGAGGAGAAAACCAGTGGCATAAATATAAATGATAAAAACAAAGTCCCAATCCTGGCTTTCGCTGACGACATCGTTTTGATGGGTGAAGATGAGGGGGGTGCACAATGTCAGGTGGATACGCTCCACAAATACCTGAAGAGCCTGGGAATGTCTATCTCGAGAGAAAAAAGTCAAGCGTTCCAGGTAGTCGCTAAAAAGGGCACCTGGTTCGTCAAAGACCCTAAAATAAAATTAGAAAAAGCTCAGGTATCAACTATTGACCCGGAGCAAGCCTTCAGATATTTAGATGCCAAAACGGAGCCTTGGAAGGGTATCGACTGTGGCATAATAGTGCCGGAAATTCTGAGCGTGGTGAGAAGAGTCAGAAAGCTCTCTCTTAAGCCATGCCAGAAAATAGAATTAATTGTGAATTACATCTTCACTCGCTACATTTATAATCTATTGAATAATCCACCAAGCGACGGTGTCTTGAGAATATTGGATAGCAGAGTCAGGCAAGAAATTAAGGCCATACTACATCTGGTGTCTTCGACAGCCACTGGTTTCTTCTATGCTCCGACAGCGTGCGAAGGCTTAGGGTTACCGAGATTGGAACACATTGTGTAACTCGGTACCCTAAAGAGCGCAAAAGAACTCACTGGATCCAGAGGCGTCTAGCTTGATAAGCGACGAGGAAGGTAAAAATTAAAGAAAATAGAGAACTTCCTAAGGATTAATTACCCGGCCACTTCTGGACATTGAGAAAGCGAGAAAGGGGCTAAAGAGAGAACAGGTAACGCAGTGGACCGAATTGAGGAGTCAGGGCCGAGGAGTCAAAGACTTTTCAAGAGAAAAGATCGGCAACGTGTGGTTGAAAAAGTATAATTTGTTCAAGCTATCAAGGTTTATAGAGGCACTGAGACTAAGAACGAACACCTTTGGTACAAGGACTGCATTGGCACGGGCCGACAAAATGATATACGTAGCTTGCAGGAGCTGTCGCGCCCAACCAGAAACCCTAGGATACATCTTAGGGTTGTGCCAATACACCAAAAGTCTAAGAATAAGAAGACACGATGTAGTGAAGTCTCACCTCGCGAATAAATTAAGTACGAACAATGAAGTATTTGTCGAGCCTACGATAAAAGTAGGAGGTAATCTGTATAAGCCACACTTCGAAAACGAGGAACGGATTCTCGTTGAGATTTCTTCCTTAAAGAGGAGAAGGAGAAGGCCGATACATACTTTCCATGCCTGAACCACTTAATGGCAAAATACAGTGTGGACGATGGAGAGATTTCACCCGTGGTCTTGGCCATAACGCCAAAAACCATCGAAATTTTAAGGGAACATGGCGTCACGAAAAGTGAAATGAACACGATTGTTATGAATGTTTTAAGAAGCTCTACAGAGATGTGCAACGTATTTTTAGATGGATAAGCAAAATATTATTATTTATTTACTTATTTTTATCATTTATTTTAAATGTTAAATTATTATTGTTATTTATTTATTCATATACCATTAACTACTATCATTAACTACTTCTAACTACTAATAACTGAAAACGCAACTATTCAGGAACTGAGCAATAATATCTGCGCTATTACCAACTTTATCTCTCAAAAGCTTGACCTTCAACACCGACCAAAGACCTTTAGTTTGAATAATTTCAGTCACAGGCGCCACTCAAAACAAAACTCATGCAGCTACCAGAAAAAAATCCACTTCAGATTCAGACGTATCATATATGATGTAGTATGGTATTTTCATGTAGCTTTTTGGAGTGAAGTGTGTTTCTGAAACAAGTAACATGTTTATATTGTCGTTGTACAGGAATGTTTAAGTTTCTAGGGCCCGTTGTTGTAGTCCGTTTGAGTTCCAAGCTGGTATTTTCAGCGTGTCCGTTTTTATTTTTTGCTTAGCGTGTTTGTGAGTAGCTGTAGCATGAGTGTGATTTGTTGCGTTTGCTGTTTAAGGATTGCGTTTTGTTCGCTTATCATTTTTGTGAGTATTTCGGTGTTTTTTATGGAATGTTTTATTAACTCTTTGATTTCTGTAGTGTCGTTGCTGTGGTTGTTCTATTCTAGATTGTCTAAGGGTGACGACCGGTTGACTACTTGCGCGTAGCTTCGGTTTCTAACGGTGTTGGTGTTAGTGTGGTTATTGTTCATTACATGCTGTGTATTTGGTGTTGACGTAGATTCTGTGTTGTCTTCTTGCGTGTGGAAATTGTTGTGTGCCCTGTTTCGAAGCGGCGGAAAATTTTGCTTTGTAGTTGTTTTCTGACTACGCAGCCTTTGTAACTCGCTGGGTGATTTCCACCGCAATTGTGACATTTTACGTCGTTTATTTTTCCCGTGTGTGGGCAGTTCGCTGTTAGGTGCTTTTCTGCGCATTTGACACACACCGGGTTCCTGTTGCAGTAATTTTTAGTGTGCCAGTATTGTTGACACAGCATGCATTGTGGTATGTCTTTTTTATGTCTGGGTGGCTCGACTGTGATTATTGTGTTTGAGATTTTTTTAATTTCAAATATTTCTTTGATGTTGCTTTTCGGTTCTAGCTCTATTAGGAATAGCGGTAGTGGTTGCTTAGTGTCAAATCTGGTTATATTGTTGATCGTTCTTACCTGGTGTTCGATCTTGGCCAATTCCTCGCATATTTTGTTTGTATTTGTTTTAGGGTGTAGACCTCTGATTATTGCTTTGTAGCTCTTGTCGAATTTGGGTTGGTAAGTGTGATACCCAGCGTTTTTTTCTTTTAGCGCTTTAGTTACTTTCCTGTAGGTTTCTGGGGTATTAGTTTGTACTTTTACCTGGTCCAGTTTGAGCTGTTTGATAGTGTAATTTTCTTTTCCTGCCGTGCTGTTTAGTAGATCAATGAGGGGGTCTATTATTTTTGCGTCTATATAGATTGGTGGTGGCTTGGGAGTGTGTGTTCTTGGTTTTTCTGTAGGGTCTATGTCCATCTCTTCTGTCAGTGAGCTGACGGAGTATTTGTGTAGGAATTTCTTGTAGCCATTGTTGTCTTTCTGTTTCTGTGGTCCTCCTATCATTTGCGTCTGTATTTATTTTTCTTTTTTTGCTGGGAGTTACAGTCTTCCAGCTTTCTTTATGTTGTGGTAGATCCTTATTGGTATTGCTCTTTACGTCGTCTTCTTGTATTATTTCTATTTCTATTTCTTTTGTATTTGAGCAGTCCTGTACTTCACTTGTTGTTTTAATTGGGCTCTGTTGGTCTACTGCCCTTTTTATAGCGTATGTTTCTCCTTTGTTTAGTATTCTTATTGTTGGTGTCTTTTGAGTATTTTCCATCCTCGATTAGTACTGTTGCTCGTCCCTTCTTTCACTCTTGTCGCACTTACGGAGACACCAGTTTTCACTGATGTTCTCATATAGCCTGATGGCGACTGGTCGGCGTCTGCGGCCCGCGCCAGTTTGCCGATCCGGTGCGGAGAACCTCGGAGAAGTTGGTGGGCCCGTATCTGCCAAGACCACTCACTTCACGTTCTTGTGGGGTTCCCCGTCACCCTGCGCCGGCCTTGGCCGCAGCAGGGTGCGAAAGAGTGAGTGGTACCAGGATGGAAACCCTTGTTGACGACCTCGGCGACTTCAGAATCGCAATGGACAGAGAAACGAACCACAAAATCGTTTACGGTGCAGGGGAGGGATACCCCAGTACCGGCGCAGCCGCGAGTTGTAAAGCGGGCCCCGCTGCGTCGTCATCGAGCAACCGTGGCCGTCCGGGGGTGGGCCGCTAGGCCCCCGGATACGCTCATGCGTCTGGCGAAGGGGACCCACGAACTGAGGGGTCTCGGAGAGGGTTGAAGGAACCCGACCGTCGGCCCGGGACCCTCCCGGTATGGGATGCGGCGACGCCGCGGCCGTGGAGGGGGAGGGTGAGATCCGACGACGAAATGTCGTCATGCTCTTCGTATTCGCACCCGCGGAGGATCCGGACTCTGCGCTGCTGCCGGCTCCCTGTAAAAGGAAGAAGAGGGGTGCGAGGCGCGGGACGGATACTGACATCGATACCGACGCCACTGTGGCCGCCGCCGCCTCTACAATCCGCGACGGTGCCGACGGCAGCGATGACATGCGGAGGGATGAAGTAAAGATCAGACCAGTCGACAAGCAAGCGTCAGCGAAGGACGCGGATCCGACCCACGATCAGGAAGGGGAGGGTGTCGCATACCTGCGAAGGAGGGTGCGCTTTCCAGAGAGAGAGGTCAGCCGTCTCCAAGAGACGGTGGAACGGCTGACCAAGGAACGCACGGAGAAGGCAGCCAAAGTTGATAATAACGACGGCGAAGGATAAGAGGTGGGGATCAGCTCTAAGAGGGGAACGAAAGAGAACGCTCTCCGGGCTCTAACGGGAACGGTTATAGGTCCCCCTCCCCCAACTCCTCCACATCCCTGGTCAGCGGCGCGCCGTCCCCGTTGCCCCAACGGGTCGGGGAGCAACACACAAACCAAGGGAACGGACAGATTCGGTGATCCACGACCTCGAGATCCACTAGAGGATCTCAAGAACCTGTTCCTCCGCAAGTTGGAAGAGTGGCGTCGAGAAATAATGCCAGGGGGAGCGATTCCCCCGGCTACGGAGGATGGCGCTGCCGCAAGAACCGCACAAGTGCGGTTGCGGCCGGCGAGAAATACTTCGAGGTCGACCGTGGTGTCGTCGGCCGACGAGGCAGGGTTCATTACCTTCCAAGGAGGAAGAAGAGGAAGAGAGAGGCTAAAGAACAGAAAGCCCTTGCAACCTCTTACAACGGCCAACGCGCCGACCGGGGACGTTAGAACCAAGGAACGGATATCGTTGTCTCTTCCGTTGCCGACACTACGAACAAGGGCCTTGGCGCCCGCGACGGCGATCGGAAGCGGCGGAACGAGACCCAAGACTTTCGCGGAGGTGGCCGCTCAGCCCCCGGTGCACCCTCGTACGGGAAGGGAACCCATTCGAGGAGTGGGTAGCGGCGATTGACTCAGAGCCATCGGGGCAGGCAAAAGACGCAACGCTAGTGGGCGGGACGCGCACAGCAAGAAGCGGACAGCGGGGGCCTTCCCCGACCCCCACGCGTCGGCAATGTGTACTGGTGGGCCGAGGAGATAGCTCGTCTCCGCGAGACATGCATCCGCGCCCGGCGCCGGTACACCAGATCCCGCCGTAGGCGGCGGTGGACGAAGACACGGTGGCTCGTCTGTACGAGGCCTACAGCAAAGCGCGAAGGCTCCTGCAACGAGCCATCAAGGAGGCGAAGAGGCGGGCCTGGGACGAGCTTCTGGCCAGCCTCGATTCTGACCCCTGGGGGCGCCCTTACAAAATGGTATTGAACAAACTCCGTCCATGGGCGCCTCCCTTAGCGGAGAGCATGGACCCTCGATTCCTGGACGAGGTCGTCGGCACCTTGTTCCCGGGAGCAGCGAACGAGGGAGATGGCAGCCCTACCGAAGAGGAGGAGCAGGAGCCTCAACCGCCAGAAGAAGAACCACGTGTCTCCGCGGGAAGGTGGAGCCCGGAATTGAGGGCCACCGAGGAAGAACTGGCCGGGGCCGTCGGGAGGATCGGAGCGCGGAAAGCACCGGGTCCCGATGGAGTCCCGGCCCGCCTGTGGAAGGACGTCGCCGGCGTCTTGGCCCCGAGACTAATCCGTCTGTTCGGAGGCCTGTCTCGAGGTGAATTCCCCGCGTCGTGGAAGGAGGGGCGAATGGTCCTGCTGCCGAAGCCGGGGCTCTCTCCGGACTCGCCTTCCGCTTTTCGGCCGGTTTGCCTTTTGGAGGAGGCGGGCGAGCTGCTGGAGAGAGTGGTGGCTGCCCGCCTGGAGTCGCATCTGTGCCAGAGTGTGCCTGGCCGTGTCGCTGGACGTGGTCAACGCCTTTAACAGCATCCCCTGGGACAGGATATGCCGGGCCCTCGAATTTCATCGGGTGCCGTCGTACCGGCGGGGTGTGATCCGGGGCGTTCCTCAGGGACCGGAGTATCGTCTACACCGCCCGGGGCGGAGGGATGACTTGGAGAGCCGTACACAGCGAAGTCCCGCAGGGTTCGGTGTTGGGTCCGTTGGTGTGGAACATCGCGTACGACGCAGAGCTTCGAACGCCGATGCCTCCGAACTCGACACTAAGGTGCTACGCCGACGACACGTTGATGCTGGCCTGGGGCACGGCATGGGGTAGAACCGTCCGCCTGGCGGAGTTGGCGGTGGCCTGCGTAGTCACCAAGATCAAGGGATTGGGATTGAAGGTGTCCACAGAGAAGTCCAAGGCAATGTGGTTTTGCCTCAAGGCCGATCACGGGACGCCTCCAGCGGGTTATCGCCCGAGGTTGGAGGGGGCTAAGATCGGGGTCGAAACCAGCATGAAGTATCTGGGCCTAACCCTCGACAGCCACTGGACCTTCAGCGCTCGCTTCGAGCGCCTGGCGTCGTCTGTTGAGGCGACGGCGAATGCCTTAGGACTGTGCTTTGCTGCCTCGGCTGGGCGGGCCGGACGTCGGAGTGCGCCGACTGTACGCCGGCGTGGTGCGATCGAAGTACCTCTACGGAGCTCTGACCTGGGCAGAGGACCATGATGACCAACCGTTGCAGTCTCCTAGCGATCAGGAGGCTGCACAGGACGGTGGCCATCAGGGTAGTGAGGGGCTTCCGCACCATTTCGGCGGCGGCAGCGGCGGTGCTCGCCGGGTTACCCTCGTTCGAATTGCAGGCCCTGAGGTGTCGCGAGATTTACCTCCACATTCGGGGTGTGTCGGGCGGGGTGCTGGTAACGGCGCGGCAAGATGCGCGCATTGCGCCGCGCCGGCTAAGCGAGCTGCCGCCCGAAAGGGCAGGTTCAACTTGTCCAATGACCCGAAAGGAGAGGGCAGGGTTTTTCCAAGTCGCGCGCCGACCACCTGCGCGCCGTTCCCCGGGCAGTGGCCGTCAGGAAGTGGATAATAAATACCAAACATCTATAGAGTGAAGCCAGTATGAGTTTTATACCCCAGGAATGGCGCGGTCGGCCCCCAAGCCGAGCCCTTATACGCTCATACTAATTGTGTCGAGCGGGGTGGGCCCGGCGGGCGCCGACGTCAGCGTTCGGGCTCGACGAGCTTTGCTCGACAGATGGCGCGCCAGCCTCGACACGAGAGCGGGTGCATCGGGGATAAGGGTCCTCGGGGCCGTCCTTCCAAACTGGGACGTTTGGTTGGACGGCGGCGGACCGCCCCTACAGGGTAACACAGGTGCTCACCGGACACGGCTGCTCCGGTGAGTATCTGCACCGAATCGGGAAGGAGGCGACCGCGCGCTGCCGCCACTGCGATGCGAGCGTGGATTCGGCGCAGCACACGCTGGAATACTGCCCGGCGTGGGCGCGGCCGCGCCACGACCTCATCGCGAAAATCGGATGGGACCTCTTGCCGCCGACGATCCTCGAGGCATTGTTGGTAAGCAAGAGAAGGAGGTGGGCCGTGACCTCCTTCTGTGAGCAAGTTATGCTTCGAAAAGAGACCGCGGAGAGGGCGAGGGTGCGGTACTCTCGCCCTGACCGGCGAGGGCGAGTTAGAGGCCATGGACGCGCTTCAGTGAGGCGCGCTAGGTCCGCCGCGCCTCCCGGTGGGGTGCAAACTTAGGCGCTGGCAGTTCAGCGCCCCGGGGCCGCAAAGCAGCCCGGTAGAGGAACCGGCGGCTCCGGCGACGAGGCGTGGTGTGACAATGGCCACACACCTCTCCATCAAGCGGTGGTATTAGGCGCGTAGGGTATCGCTCACACCGGTTCCCGAGCCCCTTTCGATCGCAGCCGGGACGGTCATCGTGGAGGTGTTAGTCGGTTGGAGTTCGGCACTACCACGCCGCTTTTCCCCAGAAGCGACCTGGTGTCCGTGCGGATTTCCTCCACGTTAATAAAAAAAAGTTTATTGTACATTCTTACAAATTACGGAGAAAGCAGGTAGTTCCCTAATGGGAAACCCGAGTATTTGTCTAACGGTAATGCTAAATTTTCCCATAAACAATGTCACCTACGAGCCACGTTGGTAGGAGGCTTTCTCCTCCTATCTTCATTTATTAACGTGGACTATAACCAATTGACACCGCAGATCGTCACCCTCACTTTTCTAACGAAAAGTTTGAACAACGAATTCGCGTTGTTAGTTCAGAGGGGCACACCCACACTGCCGCCGACAAACGGCGTGCCGTGGGTAATAAGAGTGTCATAGTTACTCGGGAGAAGGCGAGACCTCCCGGTGGTACCGCCGGTAACATGCTAAGTCGCATCAGCGTAGGGAATGGTCCCCCAGATGCGGCTGGCATGGCTGAACGGAGTGCGACGAAGCAGGAGCGGAAGACAACCCATTGAATGTCGGCTTGCCTATTAACGGTTGATTAAACAGTTAAATGGATATATATCTTGAATGTAAATTTATTTAAAAAAGGGAGCTCGTTCCCGGGTTAGACAAATGACGACAGGTTTGTTATGGTTACGATTTGGATACGGATGGAGAAATTTAATGATAGCACACAAATATTGTGAAACAAATTAGATTTGAATAATAGTAATCCCTCGGACGCAGCGTCTCTCGGTCCCGGAGGCGCTGTGGCGGATTTATCCGCTTTGGAGGGGACCATTGATGACGAACCGGCAATGTTCTTGGACACGAATTTGTATAAGATCTTAGTTCCATTGATGGGGCATAAAGTTGCCTGTCCGGTCTGCGAAACGAGGGAAATTCACCTGCTTTTCATGACATTGCAGGATCTGGACAGGCATCTTAATGAACATCACGCAGAGACCCCCTTCCAATGGGGCTGCGGTAGATGTAGCAAAAGCTTCCCTAAGCTCCATGGTGCACAGTGTCACATTCCTAAGAGTCGGGACCCCACGGAGCATCGTGAGGGTAAATTCAAGTGTGACGCTTGCCCCAGGAGCTTCGGATCCCAAAGAGGTCTTTCGGCCCATGAGCGACACGCGCACCCTGCCATTAGAAATATTAAAAGAAAGGGAACGGACCTCCCGACAAATGTGGCAAATGGTCGAGTTTGGAAAGTGGAGGAGGTTGCTCCCCTGAAGCAGCTAAATATAATTTACAAAGGTTATAAGTTCCCCAACTTAGAAATCAGCAAAATTGTGACGACGAAAAGAGCTGAACAAATTAGGAACAAAAGGAAAGCATTAAAGATTGGTAATGTTGAAGGGGACCTTAAGAAAGAAGCCTCTGCGACAGAGGGCGGGTGAGATCTCGATGAACCATCCATGGTATCTACGCGCCAGGAAAGAAGCGTTAATAGCGAAGAAACGGTTCACGAGTGGAGGCAATGCCTCGCCGAAGAAATCGAAAGACAAGCCGAGGTGCCCTCTGTTTTAAGGGATGCTTATACCCGGCTGAGGAAGATTTGGAACAAAGGAAGAGATGACAAGTCGGAATTAATTAAGCAAGTCGATCGATATATTTGTCGGAGTAGTGTCACGAATAAGGATGTGGGCGTTTGATAAATCTTCATTGGAATTGGCCATCGTCGTGTTATAACGAAGTTACGGTCTGTTCATACGAGTATGGATACTACCGACTCGACAATCAACGATACGAGTCACGATACGAGTGATGTTGGTCTTAGGTTCAATAACGAATCCGTGGTCAACGCGGATGATAGATGTACGTGCTCACAAAAATCTAAGTCGGACTCTGCGAAAACGTGGAATATCCACCTAGCTTACAGACACTAAGTAACTCGCTAATACGACCTCACCAGAGAATGACTCTCCGTCGCGATGATGCTGCTGATGAGGAAAGTTATGATGGAGTGTGTCTAAGGACACAAGATCATCTGATTCGTCGAGGATAGCCTTCGTTCAAAAAATGAGAGAAATTGACGTTGCTGTTAATTGGTCAATTTCCATATTGGTGGCTAGAAAAGGAAAGAAAAATAGATTTCCCCTATCTTCTCGTATTTGGGACAAAGACTTTGTCTGTTTGAAGGACTTTAGGTGACTAAATCTTAATGTTTATAACGGCCCTCGGGCTAGCTGAACATGTACTGCGGAGACGCATCGGCATCTGGTAACCATCATACCCGAAGAATAGGCTCTGCGTATGGCGAGCCACGGGACAAAAACCGTTGGAATGTTTACTGTCGCGTGCGGCTACAAATATTTCTTTTAAGGAGAGCAATAGAATTAGCTAACTCCATTATTAGAGTTAGAATAGCTAACTCCATACTTTTGTTAGACAAAGCGTTCATCCCATGACCGCGGATACGTTCGGCGACTGGTTGTCGCCTCGAGCCCTAGCTTCTGATCACAAATCTCGAACAAATTCAATACCGGTTTATGACTTTAAGCACTGTTTGAACGTATTTCCTGCTAATATAATATTTACATTGCGATGTCTTTTCATTTCGTTATAAACAAGAAATTTTGTTGTTATATAGTATGATGAAATGTGATAAAAAGGTACTACGATAATATGACAGATTTGTAACTTTTAATTAAAGAGGGAGAAAAAAGGAAATATTTTACATTTAAGAATGAACCTTTGAAACCTATTATCTTGTGTCAACAAGGATAGAAATTAAATAAATTTCGTATATCGCATCGCAAACTGAACTATGAAAATTGCGAAGATGATCGTTATCGAACGTCACGTAGGTCTATAGCAATAATCATAAACACGTATTTTATTGCTTAATTCTCTTCGGTTCTGTACATATTCCTAGGTAGTCATGTATTAATATTGGATATAAAAGTATGAACCTATCTACACAGTTCATAAAAATGTAATTGAATTAAGAACATAAATTCCGTATTTTATAATACATATTACACATTTATTTCTGTTATACGTACGTCTAGATCTGCTATCTATTTATCTCTTCTATTTATCTCTTCTATTTATCTCTGATACATATGGTTTGATATATTTGCTATACCCCAATAATATAGGTTGACTTACATAAAACATATCTGTTTCATATTGGAATAACTTAAGCAAAATTTTCAATTGTATAAACACATGTCGGGTTAAGATCGGAACTTTGGGCGCGTGACAACTCTTCGCGTGGACTAGCCATCGTTTCACAAAGCCGAGATTATATGTACACGTATATACAAGACTCTCACTAAGCTTAACAAATAATTAAGTCTAATGAATAATAAATTTGATGAACAATGAAGTTAATGAATAATATGATTTACGAATAATGAATTTAATGTACATTATTAACAATGTTTTTGTTGGGTTCAAACGAATGCACGGCCAACGAGATAACTCTTTACTAAGCGTAAAAAATAATCTTAGGCGCAAAATACGATTGACGAGAAATGCTCGATGTGTCACTCTCCAAGGCAATCGCACGAATGCCCGTCTCGTCTGCAATTCGATACGCACTCGTTAGAAGCATCGAGAAGTTCCGAACGTCGTTGCTAGGCAGTTTCTGCCTGGAGTTTGGTTGTTGATACAATGTATGTCCCATTGTCTCGGTACCTCCGAGGTAACCTCACACGTGGCTAGGCCCGCTCAAGAGGCCGCATGCCGCCACAATCACACTTCTCGGAAAACCCATACAACCACCTCCGTTAGGCAAAACGCTTATCTCGTGACCGTGGTTACGTTCGGCGACCAATTGTCACCTCGAACCCAATCTCGCTATCACAAATTTTAAACAATTACAGCTATAATACAATCTAGGCTAAAGTACTAGAGGATGTTCCCAAAATTTCCAAGGAAACGCTTCGGCTTTCCTTTCATCTCCGACACATATATAAAATATTTACCTTAAATAAATCAATGGTCGATCAAGTGTTACATCTTTTATATTTCTACAATCTCTTCTATCAAAATTTAACAGATTAACTTTGTAATTCTTTGTTTAGCATTCATTACTAAATGATATATATCCACATTGTATCTGCGCATATCCTGGCGCGAATATATAAGAATATAAATGTATAATATTTGTACTTCAAGATTGATTAAATAGATATGTAAGTACAATTTTAACAAGCCGTTTCAGCAAGAGCTTTATGCACACACCATACATTAAACATGATACATGCAAAGTATGTATAACATTTAAGATACATGTATGTATGTATAGTGAAAAACAAAAGTGTTCGTACAGTTGGAATGTAAAAATAAAAAGAGCAATATTTCCTACATTATTCAAATATATGTAATTGTACACCATATATGTCGGGTTTACATTAGAATTAGGGTTACGGGCGTGAAACGAATTTTCGTTTGGATTACACATTGTCGTTATGCAATAGGGAAGACATTGTCTAGTGCAAACGAGATTATTATAGAATCGGACAAGTAACCGTGGTAATTAGATACTCGAGAAACTAATGATAATGATCTTAGGTTCAATAACGAATCCGCGGTCAACGGGATGATAGTTGAACATGCTCACAATATCTAAGTCGAACTCTTTGTTAAAACGTGGAATATCCACTGAGCGTACAGACACAAAGTAACTCGCTAATACGACTTCACCAGAGAATGACTTTCCGTCGCGATGATGCTGCGGAGGAAAACTATCATGGGGTGTGTCTAAGGACACGAAATCATCAGATTCGTCGAGAATAGCCTTCGTTCAGAAGGCGAGGGAAATTGGCGTTGCTGCTAATCGATCAATCTCCATATCGGTGGTTAGAAAAAGATACTAGCCGCCCTCGAGAGAAAGTTGCTGGTGGGAGACGCCGTTCGTTGAAAAATAGGTCTCTCCTATCTTCCCGTAGTTGGGACAACGACTGTTTGTCTGTTTGAAGGACTTTAGGTAACTAGATCTTAGTCTTTATAACGGCCCTCGGGTTAGCTGAACATGTACTGCGGAGACGCATCGACATCTGACAATCATCTTGCTCGAAGAATAGAGTCTGCGTGTGGCGAGCCACGGGACAGAAACCGTTGGAATGTTTATTGTCGCGTGCCGCCACGAATATTTCTTTTAAGGAGAGCTATAGAATTACTCCGTACCTTTGTTAGACAAAGCGTTCATCCCGTGACCGCGGCTACGTTCGGCGACTGGCTGTCGCCTCGAGCCCAAGCTCACTATCACAACTCTCGAACAAATACAATCGGATCGAAAGACGACAATTGTTTAATTACGTCTATGATAGAATCTAGATTACGGTATTAGGGGGTTATCTCGAAGTTCCAAAGGGGAGGCTTCGATGTCCTTTCATCTCCGACATATAAATAATGTAATTGTGTAATAAATATATACAAACATTAACGTTATTTATTGTTAGGGAAAAATCGATGTAAATTTTCTTTATATTGTCGTTTGTAATGATCGGTGATTCATTGGCTTATTCTGTTTTTGCCGAGCAGACGCCTTTTTTGTGGCTTGGCGGTGAACCGGCAGTTTTTGCATTACCTTAGTCTAGGCTTTAGAACACAGACTTACTCATATAGGAGCCCATCTATTTTTGCCGATCGACTAAAAATGTTCAACTGTGTGTGAATGCGGTTAATGTTAGTGAATAATTTCATCCTCACACCTACGATTAGTTGCAAGTTCGGTTTTCACCCCACTTACGCTCTTCACTGACTATAAAGGACGTGATTTTTCTCCGGCTCGACTCTGTAAATCTAACGATACATACGTTCGTTAGTAATAAATCTTGTAATCTTGTTTGCTATTTACTATAAACAGAAGATAAGGGATAATACTGATTCATATGCTGCAGTGGTTCCGACAATTTTTTATGAAATGTCGAAAACTAAGACAAACCACCGCACTGACTATATGTATAGGAAAAAGTTGTTCAAAATGTTGAGTTTTACCGTCGTGACCCATCGGTTGGTCATAATTTTTACTTCTATCTGACGGTATAGATCACCGGTGATTCATGTCATTTACCTTTCCAATTTTAGTTTATAAAAATGTAATTTATCCAAAATTGAAATAAAACTTAAATGTTATCGAAGAAGACTAAATAATGACATGTAGTGTTTTCTTATAAAAATGGCACTATTTATTTAAATAAGTTCAATTGTACAGAAAATATGCAGCTTACTAAATGTAAATAATTTAATGTAACAAGTATTATTTAAATAACAAACTATGAATTTTTTCAAAGTATGTGAAACAAAGTGTAGCTTTGTTCTTACAATCTGGACAGTAAATATTAACGTTTTTGCTATATTTTACATAAAGTAAATTGTTGACTTTATATTATTTCCTCTCCCTATTTTCTTGCTTAGGGAACGATAGCATTCTTTACGTCGTTTTCTGGTGGTTATATTTTTCAAAGTGAGGTCGGATGTCGTGATAGGTGCGGAAGGAATACTCAGATGTATTCGACAATAAATGTTTATTCGCTGTAATGTCAATGAGTACACTTGACGCAGGACTCGCGATTATATTCGGTTCGCGAATGCGCGGTTATAAGGTACAGCTCGGATAGCTATGATTCGAGATGCACTACGAGCGCGGGCAATGATTGCACGAGATGTCGAGAGCTTAGGTAATTATTCGACTCGAACCGTGTAAGTGTAACGATCGTTGTATGTTGACTCGCTGTAATAGACTGACTTTTTTGTCGCGACGCTGCTGCGGAGGAAGCCTGCGTTGGGATGTGTCTAAGGATGCGAAGGCATCGGATTCGTTGAGAAAAGCTTTGGTTCGGAAAGTGAGGGAAATGTACGTCAATGTTTATTGACTAATTCGTGTTGGTCGTTGGAAAAGGATGCTAGCTGCCCTTGAAAGGAAGTTGCTAGCGGGAAGCGTCGTACGTGAGAGAAAGCAGATTTGTCGTGTGTTCCTGTAGTAGGTGGTAGACTTAGAGACTGATAAACAAAGACTGTTTGTCTCTTTGGAGGGTTTTAGCTAAAATAAATCCTAAGACTTATAGCAGGTCCTTAGGCTAGCTGAAAATATTCGGTACAAATGTATCGACATTTGGCAATCATCTTGTCCGCAGGAATAGGGTCTTTGTGTCATGCGCCACGGGATAGAAACTGTTGGAAAGTTTACTGTTGAGTGCCGCCACAAAAGATTTTTTGGTTCGATGGAAATGATGTTAAAGATTTTTTTTCAGTTCGCTGTTGAGTGCCGAAGCGTGCAGACGTGTGTCTAGTGCTCTGTGAAGTTCATAAAAAAACACGTGACGCCCATCCGTCAAAAGTAATTCGAAACAAACTTTACCCAAGTGTTTCATAACTACCAGTGGAAAACCCAACCCTTCTAATCTCTGATCCGAATCATAGACTCTCGACTAGTTACTTCAAATTGAATAAACTAGATCGATGATTGCCCAAGTATCTCAACCAGGCTCTCCTGAGCAAAACCACAACTACTCCGCTCTTCCTCCTCCGAGGCAAAAGGACAATGTGTCCCTCCTAACATTCGAGACGGAAAACACCAAAAGGCGCAAGCTAAAACTAGCTAAAACTAACACAATCACTAGCCAAAACGAACAGACAACAAGCGGTATAACCACCTTTAATAGATACATATTATTAGAATCCACTAATGACTCCATGGACACAGCCAAAACATCAACAAACCGCTGCAGGTAGCTAGCCACATGATAAACAAACAGCCAAAAAATTCAACCAAATGTCCAAATCGGACAAATTGTGAATGTAAACAACTAAATAAAAAAAATGTTATCGCCGCCATATCTCTTGTAGAATATACTACAGCTTCTCCTCTTTGTAATTGGTGTACTTTTAGTTCTCGAGGCATTTGTTTTCTATTAATTCTCATAGTTCCACATACGCTTGTTTCATGTCATGTAATGCTCGATACAATGTCGGTGAACTGTACTAATTATCAATAAATAAATAACATACTTTGTGCAATAACTCACTCCCTTCCAACAAATTCATCACAACATTACTGCTAGCAGATCTGGTATCAGTTTTATCTTTCCCTGTATATGTCGGAGATGAGAGGGCATCGGAGCCTCCCCTTTGGAGCTTCGGGACAATCCCCTAACACCGTAATCTAGATTCTATCATAGGCGTAATTAAACAATTGTCGTCTTTCGATCCGATTGTATGTGTTCGAGATTTGTGATAATGAGCTTGGGCTCGAGGCGACAGACAGTCGCCGAACGTAGCCGCGGTCACGGGATGAACGCTTTGCCTAACAAAGGTATGGAGTAATTCTATAGCTCTCCTTAAAATAAATATTTGTAGCGGCACGCGACAGTAAACATTCCAACGATTTTTCTCCCGTGGCTCGCCACACGCAGATCCTATACTTCGGATATGATGGTTTCCAGATGCCGACGCGTCTCCACAGTACGTGATCAGGTAGCCCGAGGGCCGTTATAAACATTAAAATCTAGTTACCTAAAGTCCTTCAAACAGACAAACAGTCTTTATCCCGAATACGGAAAGATAGGGAAGATTTATTCAACGAATGACGTCTCCCACTAGCAACTTTCCCTCGAGGGCGGCTAGTTTCTTTCTCTAACCACCGATATGAAGATTGACCAATTAGCAGCAACGCCAATTTCCCTTACTTTCTGAACGAAGGCAATCCTCGACGAATCCGATGATCTCGTGTCCTTAGACACACCCCATCATAGTTTTCCTCTGTGGCATCATCGGGACGGGAAAGTCATTCTCTCTCGCGATCTCATCGACTAAAGAGTAACGTCTTTACGATCAGTGATTATTTCACGTTTTACCAACAAAGAGTCAGGCTAAGATTTTGTGAGCACGTTCATCTATCATCCCGTTGACCGGGGATTCGTTACTGAACCTAGGATCATTGTCATTAGTTTCTCGAGTATCTAATTACAACGGTTACTTGTCAAATTCTGTAATAATCGTATTTGCACTAGTCAATGGCTTCTCTATTGCATAACGACAATGTGTAATCCAAATGAAGATTCGTTTCACGCCCGTAACCCTAATTCTAATGTAAATCCTACATATATATTCTTGCCTTTTTCCCAATTATTTCCTCTTCGCCATGATGTCGTATGTTGTTATTTTTATTTTGGATTTATCAGGCGAGTTCGCAGTTCACTCGGTTTGTTAATTAATTTTATTCAATTATTTTATAAATTTCTCCGTTTTTTTCTTGTTGATTGATTACAATGTCTTCCTATTGTTCTATTTATTCTCTGTATTTTCGACCAATCGCGGGGAGACGCAATCGCGAAAAGAGACATCAACGAGAGTCGTAAATTCCCGTTACGATTATAATAATCGACACCACGAGTTGATCGATCCCCTAATTTCCGTTAAGATAATAGGGGTGATTCAGTTTGTATAACACTGTGATTTACAGAATTATAAATCATATATTTCCAACACTTAAGTTATACTGTTGAGTAGGTATAAATCGTGGATAACAACTTGTCGCACGAAGGTAAGATAGATATGCACACTAGAGCAAACCTCTTATAATTGAATTTAGTATGTTAGTATGTTAGTAGTAGCACTATAGGATACTTAATAGAGGAGGTGAATGTTCGACAAAACCGAGAACCGACTTAGATAGTGATGTGAGTTATACTCCTCTAGCGTCATGCTTAGACTTAGACGTTAGGCGTTATATTTTGTACTTAGTTGTTGACTTCTCTAGCGGTGTAGAAAAAGTAGTTGACTCTTCTAGCGGTGTAGAAGAAGTAAGGTACAGTGACGATGCTGTGTCGTAGGAAATCTAGCGATGGGTGTGTCTAACGCACGGGACCATCGGATTTGTTCATGACATTTTTGGTCAGGAAAGTGAGGGCAGTATACATTGCTTCCGATTGGATAAACAAAGGTTGGTGGACTAGGAAGGTCTTAACTCGATAGATAGCTGCTAATAGGAAGCATCTTACGTGAGAAAAACTAACTTTCCCTTGTCAAGCCGTAGTAGACAATAGTCTTTAGAAGGTGATTTAAAAAAAGGATATTTGTTCGGTCTGAAGGACCTTAGCTAGCAAATTACTGAGATTTATGACGGGTCCTTAAGACTATTGAGAGTACTCCGTAAGGATGAGCGGACATCTGGTGTCCGCGGTGTATGGCCTGGTCTAGGTAGAGGGTCGCCCGACGTAACATTCTCTTTTACTATTATGTGGTATATAATTATTTTAATTTCTGGATTTTACCTGCTCATTCGATTTATTAGTTGGTTTTATATAATAGTTTGTTTTGCATTTGCATATTCCATCTTCGTCAATTAATTATAGTATATTTTTCTGTCGTCGGATATAATTGCTCTTTTTCCGGATTGATTCGCAGCTCGCTCGGGTTGTTAGTTGGTATAGGTTATGTTGTACTCTTTATATTTACTATTTCGTTAGAGTACCTATTTTTACTTTGTTATCTGTTATTTGCCCTCGTATGCTAATTCTCTATATATGACTACATTTGATTAATCTTTTATTAAAAAGTTTCCATTTTCCTTGTACCGTGCGTTCGTTTTGGGTGTTCGAATTGTCACTCGCGTTATTCGTATATTGCGGTTTTCCGTTTTTTCGTTACGGCAAGTGCGGAGCGCGGGACGTGATACTTAATACCAAATCGTGTTCGTTTTGTTCGAATAAATTGAATATAATGTAAACGGCTTCTACATTGCATTAATGACTCAACAATCGAAATGTTTTTATGTGGTACATACATATTAATGAAAGTCTTTTTTACTATTTGAATAACTTTTCGGAATTTTATGAGTGGGTCATTAGAATTATTATTACTGGGAAAATGTAGATTTTTAGCGATAGGCAGAAATCGATTACAGCCCATAATATTTTTAAAATATGGTGTTTCTATGCTTTTATCCGTGCTCCAATAACTCTGAATGTTTGGCTTAGAAACTAAATTCATTAAAATGTTTAAAGCAATAGATACTTTTCGTTCATTTTCTGAAAGAGGCATAAAATTTGCGTCGATTTCTCCATGTTTATTTGTTTCTGCAACTAGTTTTGTAACTAATTCTTCGTTAGAAAATAATTCGATAATAATTAGATAATAATTGGCGTATAATTTTTTGCTTTCCAGATGTAATCTTCATCTCTAAAACTGCCGCACTGATCAACTTCGCTGTCTTCACTTGATGAGATCCTACGGATACGTTTTCGAGTATGTCCTATTTGTATACTTTGATCCGAATCATCAAGATCGTCAAAATCCATTGGGGCAACTAAATTTTAGTTCACATTATAAAATCAGAATATTTTTAAAATTTAAATTTGTTAAATTTAATTAAGATTGAGAAGAAGTACTTCCTCATAGTGGCAGTTAAAAAGATTTTCACAAAAAAAAGTAAGACTTCTTTAGAAAATAGTAAACTGACATAGGGTCAAACGTGATCTCTCACATTTGAAGAATACTTAGCGACTAAAATAAAAAGCAGAAGACAGTCGAAGCGGGCGCATTAATCCGCGCTCGGCGATAGAGGACAATCGCAGCGCACGGATTAATCCGCGCTTGGATGCAAATGGATTAATCCCCTCGTACTTCTCCTTATCGAGGTTCAGTTTCTTAATCAGTCCATTCAACATTTGCACCGCCCCCGACAAGGCTAGCGTGAACCCCTTCATCTCTCTCATTGTGAATATTATCTCCTCTCCCTCGACCTCACTATTCTGAGAGTCAATATTCTCCCTCGCGCTATTCCTGCCACACTGCGCGCAGGCAACCATTTTTTTTTACGTGGAGAAATTCTCATGGACACTTTGCTGCTGCCGAAATAATCGGCAACGGCAGAGTAGTGTCGAACTCTTACCGACTAAAACACCACGATGGCCTTCCTACGCGTGTGTCAGGAGTGCCCCGGAGACATCGATCGAATTGTCTTTCCTTTGCAGCTCCTCTCGCGTACTCTCGTTAGAGTCGATCGCAAAAATTCGTTTAACTTTTAAATTTGGAGCTAGGGGGGCATTGCTCCTAGCGCCATCCCCCCTACCAGTCGCGACCCGTTGGAAAGACGGTGAAGCGGCTCTGGGCCGCCTGACCGCCATCCCTCCTCGTCGCGTTACCCTGCAAGGGTGAGAGCTCTTCTCCCTTTCCCTCTCTGTCCGCTCCTTTACGAGCATAACCTGCTCGCAAAAGAGGAGAGCAGCCTCGTATACTTGTGGCCCGTTCAGCATCGCTTCCACGACGACTGAAGGGGCCAAGCACTCGCCTATGGCGAGACGCAGGGTGTAGCGCGGCAGCTCCCACGCCGGACATAATTCCAGCGTGTGCTGCGCCATGCCCCTGACCTCCCCGCAGTGGTGACAGATGTCTGTCTCCTCGCGCCCGATCTTCTTCCGATCGTCATCCTGTAGATGAGCGGAAGGCCGCGGCGGCTTCTCCATGTCTCCTGAAGTGAAAGGACGGCCTCCACGCCCCTGTGTTCGCCTTCCTCGCTGATCAGCTGGAAACGCCACTGGTCCCGCGCGTCCTCCTCGGCGGTGCCTAGGTCCTCTCGGGCCGCCTGCATGGTCGAGTCCTCTCCTCCCAGGTTCCACATTCTCGTGCGGGCGTACCGTTTCTTGAACACCAACGCCCGAAGTTCCCACAGGGGAGACGCGGCAAGAACGGTCGCCGACGCGTGGGACACCGTTCGGTATCCCCTGACGGTTCTGATGGCAGTCACCCTGTGCAGCCTCATGAGAAGCAGGATACTGCGGCGACTCGCCATCAGATCGTCCGCCCATATCGGGACCCCGTACGTCACTCGGGACCGAACGACGCCCTCGTATAATCGACGTACCGCGACTCCCTCCCCGCCGATGTTCGGCAGCAGGCCGCACAAGGCGTTGGCAGCCGCCGCGACCTTCGGAATCTGGCTCGAACGTCCACTGGCTGTCGATGACGAGACCCAGGTATCGCATTTGTGAACCCACCCCGACGGTTTCGCCCGCTATGCTTATGCTCGGACCGGGCGGAGGAGTTCCTCAACTCTTCTTGTCGAAGAACCAGATGGCCTCGGATTTTGCAGGGGAGACACTCAGGCCAGTCCGCGCACAGCACGTATCGCGCAGGCAGTTGCGACTTCGCCGATGTGCAACATCTCGTGCCACCCGCGACCCCCGACCATGACCAGAGTGTCATCGGCGTAACACACCATGGCCGTCGTACGCGATGATCTACAGGATCGGTTTCAACACCGACCCCTGCAGAACGCCGCGCTCGACGGTCTGCCTTTCCTCCCTATCCCTGCTGCCGTAGCACACCCACCCGTCATCGAGGTAGGCGCGGATTAACCGAACGAAGTAGCTGGGAATGAGACTTGTATGAGAGGTAACTATACTAATAATTAAGTAAATAAATATCTAGCATAACAACACTATATCATACGTGACTCAATAGCTCCTGTAATAGTCAATTGCTAAAATTACAAATTTTCTCTTAAACTTACAGTAGTTGCAGGAAGGACAACTACATAATATCTGGCGGATCACCTACCAGATGTATTTTACGAGCAATATCCCTATCATGGCAATATTATAATTATAAATTATAAGTAGCTAAACTAAATATATAGCATATAACATACCTACCATTTAAATGGGAACCTAATCTATACCATTCATCATACATCTTACAATACTGTACTTATAATTAAATTACAAATTACACATCATCACCTTAATCTTACATACTAATTAATAATTCCGCCCTATTAAAACCATATTTATTAAATAATTTATTACCATATTTACAATTTGACAAATCGTATCCTAACAAGTCTTATACAATTCTCATATTATCATGGCATGGTGTTGAACGCGTTGACGATGTCCAGAGACACCGTCAACGCCACGCCGTCCCGGGAAACCATTTCTTCTGTGAGTACCTGTACGCGCCTGATGGCGTCGATCGTCGAGCGTCCCTTCCGGAAGCTGCACTGCCTGTCGTGCCAACCCGGTACCCGCCCCGACATGTGTCGTTCCAGATAGGCGGCGACGACTCTGTCACGTAAAGTTGGTACTTCGATTGTAGTAAGAAGGCTAAGTCGTAACCCAACTACTAATTTTCCTTTATAAGACTTTATTATAAATGTTAACACTTACAAAAATAACACCGAACCGGAGAAAAGGGGTTGTATGAGTACAGCAATTAGAAGAAAAACAAGAACTGCCCGAACTGGATGAAGTCTCGGTTTATATACGTTTTGGTTTTAGGATGTTGAGGGGCTAGGTGTAGGTTATGGTGTGGAGAAGTGTCCGAAGGTCGGGGGTCGATGTCTTATCTATGATGTGGACTAAGGTGTGTCATAGTTTCTGTGTAGGCTATGATGATAAGGTGATGATGTTTCCAAAGGAGTCCAAAGCTCGGGGTCGATATCTCATGGTTGAGATGAGATTGATGTCACACACCCCCCTTCGATTGGTTTTGTTCCTCCAAACCTCTAGTGTTCCTTTAGTATGGTGCGGTGGAATTGGACTCTGGTTGGCTCGACTTGTATTTGTTCTTCTTCGTCGTGGTATATTATGCTTTTGAGTCTTGTCGATGTCTGTGGTGTCCTTGACAATTCTATCTGGCTAGTCAAGGGCGCGGAGTTTGTCGTGATGTTCTGAATGTTACTTTTTGTTTTACAGCATAGTAGATGGATACGTAATTTTGTCGGTAAACATTTCTTCAATAAATCAAATATTCCTGTTTTGTTAAGGATATAGATTACAGTTAATCCTAAGGCAACGTAACCTGCTATTTGCAGACATGAAAGTCCCCATGATTTAATCGATTGTATTCGGTGAGAATACGTCAGTTGATCAATTTGATCATATATTTGGTTCAAATCGGTTTGCTATTCTGGAATGTGACTAAAGATTCTTGGTGTTCTCTCAATCATGTCTAACAGGTAGTTTATCCTAGTATCGTTTTCAAAAGGAATCGTTTTAAGTTTATAATCAAACGTTACGTTGACTTGGATTTCTTATCGCTTGTGACCTGTTTTTGTTTGCACATTGTGATTCCTATTTTGGTGTTACAATTTCTTTCGAGGTATTCATTGTTAACATTCATATATGCAAATTGATGCGTTAAGAATATTGGATGGTCGATTACGGGTGCCAGATATGCACGGCCTCTTTTAGTAGGTATGGGTAGGTAGGTATTAACAGAGGTATGGTGATTTTGAAGAAAACTTTACTTTTGACAGTGAATACCGTTAGTCTTGATATATCTCGGGAGACGACAGACATCTGCCACCACTGCGGGGAGGACAGGGACACGGCGCAGCACACCCTGGAGCTCTGCCCGGCGTGGGAGCTGCCCCGACACTTCCTGCGGCACGCCACAGGAGGAACACCGACCCCAGCGATTATAGAGGTGATGTTGAGAGGGCCACAGGAATACGAAAATACAGGCTGTCCGCCACTTCTGCGAGCGAGTCATGCTCGCGAAGGAGCGAGCGGAAAGGGAGAGGAAGAAAAACTCTCACCCCTGCAGGATAAGACGATGGAGAAGGATGGCAGTCAGGCGACCTAGAGCCGCCCCAATGCCGTCCCAACGGACCACGCCTGAAGGAGCGCAGCGCTAGGGGCAAGGACCCCCCTAACGCCAGCTCAATAGACGGAAGATACTAGGACTGGCTCGAACAAGAGGACGCGAGAAGAGAGCGCAACGGCAGTTAATTCATTGAGGTTCCTGGAGCACCCCCCGTCGCACGCGTAGGATGGTCATCGTGGAGTTTTAGTCGGTAGGAGTCCGACACTACTCTGCTGTTACGCGTCCTGCAGGAGCGGAGTGTCCATGAGGATTTCCCCACGTACAAAAAAAAAATCTTGATATGTCCAGAATGAACTGGTAATTTTTTTACTTAGGTTCCAGTGCTGTGTTATAAAGATGATGTCCTAATGCTTTTTTATAATTCTCGATGAACAATACATGATCAATGACCTGAGGGTTAAGGATTCCTGCTTTTCCCATATTTATAGCATTGAATATTTCATCGAATTGAAAGTGGAGATCATAAATCGTGCTTTCAGCATGAATTATCAAATCTGTGATGGTATTTCCCTGGTGGTATTGATCATATATTCCCCAAATTTTACTCTTATTTCATCGATTAGTTAAATACCGTCAGATTTTATAACCTTGCGTATGAGTGCGGTTTGATTCGCAACTATAGTTGTTAATTCGCTTCCCTCTTGAAATAATTTATCAATGTTAATATTTATTAGGTCTAGGTCATCGGTGTCAAGAGTTCCGAATAAACTCTTCGATATAGATCCAACAATATTCAATAATCCTCTCTTAGTTATGGTGTAATCGTGAGTGAAAAGGCGCAGTTGGTGTGCTAACGTTTCTAATTTTTCTATGCGTCGGTTCAGAGAGATTATCTTGTTGTGGAAATTGCATTTGTTTTTTCATACTTTCTCGATGAACATGACATTTGTTTTTATGTGGTTCAATTTTTCAAATATATCATTTATATCGGTCCCTATATTCATATTAATTTCGTCGAAATATAAATACGCTTGCTTAATTTTCTCGTGAAATATACCACTGCCATCCAATGGTAAAACGTTAATTTCTGTCCCAACTTAGCGCAAGTTAGTGTTGCAATTACGACGAACGTCCTGCAAAATAAGTTTTTAACCTATTACCATGAATTTTCTTAATGATTTTATCAATTAT
Organism: Bombus vosnesenskii; assembly: GCF_011952255.1. Taxonomy (NCBI): domain Eukaryota; kingdom Metazoa; phylum Arthropoda; class Insecta; order Hymenoptera; family Apidae; genus Bombus; species Bombus vosnesenskii. The sequence goes on from NW_022883149.1 coordinate 66,745, forward strand.
TATCTCATAATACGGTGTTTTGACTAGATGGATTCGATATGGCCCTAACCATTCGGTATCCATTTTGTCTTTCTTGTGATCGCTGTGAACTAGTTGTAGTTTCGACCAATCGCGGGTAGACGTACTCGCGAGGAGAGACGTCAACGGGAGTCGTAAATTCCCGTTACAATAACAGCAATCGACGCCACGAATTGATCAATCCCCTGATTTCCTTTCAGATAAGAGGGGTGATTCAGTTTGTATAACACTGTGATTCACAGAACTATAAATTATGTATTTCCAACACTTAGATTACACTGTTGAGTAGCGATAAATAGATAACAACTTACCGCACGAAGATAAGATAGATATGTATGTTAGAGCAGGGCTCTTATAATTGAATTTAGTGTATTAGTGGACGTAGCACTACAATATATTTAGTAGAAGAGATGTATGTTCGACAATACCGAGAACCGACTAAAATAGTTTGCGTGAATTATGCTACTCTAGCGTTATGCTTAGACTGCCACGTTAGGCATTAGCGTTAGACTTAGTAGTTGACTTGACTCTCCCGATGTCGTAGTAGACGTAGTTGACTTGACCGATGTCGTAGGAGAACTAGTTGACTTGACCGATGTCGTAGGAGAACTAGTTGACTTGACCGATGTCGTAGCAGCAGTTGACTTTTCCAACGGTGTAGAAGAAGTAAAGCTAAGTGACGATGCCGTGTCGGAGGAAAGCTAGCGATGGGTGTGTCTAGCGCACGGGACTATCGGATTTGTTCATGCCATTTTAGGTCAGGAAGTGAGGGCAGTATACATTGCTTCTAATTGGATAACCGAAGGTTGGTGGACTAGGAACGGTCTTGGCTGCCCTCGATATAAAGTTGTTATTAGGAAGCATCGTACGTGGAAAAACCCAACTTTCCCTTGTCAAGCCGTAGTAAGCAATAGTCTTTAGAAACTAATTTAGAAAAAGACATTTGTTGGGTCTGAAGAACCTTAGCAAGCAAATTACTCGGGTTTTATGACGGGTACTTAGGCTATTGAGGATACGTCGTAAGGATGAGCGGACGTCTGGTGTCCGTCTGGCCCGCGGTGTATGACCTGGGCCAGGTAGAGAGTCGCCCGGCGTAACACTAGTACAAAGTCTCCTTCTTTGAAAATTGTTTGAGTTCGAACGATCTTTCTTTTCTGATCTCGAGCGTATCGTTTCTTATTATTTATTAGTGTTTGTCTCGTTAACTCCAAATATTTGTTCAATTGCTTTTGCCATAGAGAGAACGTATCATTGTATGTTAAATTAGTGGTTTTTGCAATCGCGGAAGGTAAATTAGCCTTTCTACCGAACTTTAATTCAAAAGGGGTAAATCCGGTTCCTTCGTGAACTGCTGTATTATACTCAAACATATAAAATTGAGTATCTTGTCATTCCTTATCGTCATTATCCCGTAGGCTAGTACGAATTAAATCTTTAACTACTGCGTGAGTGCGTTCTAATGATCCGTTGGATTGAAGATGAAAGCTAGTCGTCTTGATATGTTTAATCTTAAAAGCTTCGTCAAATTTCATTACGAGCTGACTAATAAAATTCTGTCCTTGGTCAGTAAGAATTGTTTTGGGTGCAGAGAATATATAAATATAGTGGTTTAGTAGCGCGTTGATAATGGATTCACTTTGTTGCGTTTTTAGTGGAACTAGTATTAGGTACTTCGTTAACTCGTCATGAATTGAAAGGATGAATTGGTTTTGTTAAGGAAATTCGAGGATTTGGAAATACAAATAATTGACTATATTTCACACACAACAGCTATACATCTATATTACACTCTGAAGAACGTCTTGCACGCACGCTTGTCGCCAACCGACTATCCGGAATCTTCTAACGGCAGTCTTTTGTCTCAACTAAGACCTTTTTTTTTTTTTTTTTTTTATCGTGGAGAAATCCTCATGGACACCCGCTAGTCGGGTAGTGTCGGACTCTTACCGACTAAAACTCCACGGTGGCCTGCCTGACGCCTGAGTCGAGATGCACCCGGGATCTCTTCCGAATTACTACCGGTCACCCCCGGGCGTCTATCTCTCCTTCTCATCGAAGGGAGGCATCCTGCTCTTCTTGGACCGCCAGGGGGGACCACACCCCCTAGCGCCTCGCTCCTGGTGCGTCCTTCTGGGGGACCCCGTCCCCTGACGCCTCCTCCTGGTTTCCATGTACTCCTGCGGTGGTGGGATGGCGCCACCGGTTTTCCCCAGGGTGGACCAGTGCCCCGGGGCTTCTGCCTGCCTCGTACTCCTTGGAGAATCCCAGAAAAATGGCTCTGGTGGGCCTCCTTCCTCTTCATCAGCGCCCGCCAAACGTTCACCCATCCTTGTCCGTGCCGCGGCGACCGTTGCTTAACCCATGTGGCCGGTGGGAAGTCAGCGTTTCCACCGCGGCTAGCGGGCGCTGACTTGTCTCAACTAAGACCTGGACGCCCTCTGACCCTTACACACACACTCTCATGTACAGTGTAAATGTATCACTTCCCTAACACGCCTTACATTTATACTGCACACTTAATTTTATTTACATACTTGTCGAATTAACAAAATATTTAACATTTATCGCTTTAATTACATTTCTCTTATTTTACATTCATCCATGACCTAAACCTTTCAAATTTCTCTGTACACAGTGCCTTCGTAAAAATATCCGCAGTGTTTTCTTCTGTACTTACTTTTATTATGTTTATCTTATTTTCCTTTACGTACTCGTGAACGTAGTGGTAATGAACTTCGATGTGTTTAGAATTTTTTGTAAAAGTTCCGTATTTTGCTATACTCATTACTCCAGAGTTATCCTCATAGATTTTTACAGGGTTATCGTCTACATTTACATCGAAGATTTTCATTAGTTCTCTGATAGTCATTACTTCGCTCACCGCTTCCGATAGAGCAACATACTCTGCATACGTCGAGGCTTTTGTCACACACCTTTGTTTTTTAGACTTCCATCCAATTACATTTCCATACAATCTAATTACATACCCAGAAGTCGATTTCCTATCTATATGATCTCCTGCCCAATCAGCGTCCACATAACAATCTATCGTTTCGCACTTTTCATTTCTTTTATAATGTAGCCCTAAATCTCTAGTCCGGTACAAATATTTCAATATTCGCAAGGCATATTTAAAATGTGTCTCGTTACAACAATCTTGAAATCTACTCAGATAATTCACACTATAACTTATATCGGGTCTGGTATTTACACTAATATACAGCAATGCGCCAATTAAATTCTTGTATCCAATGTCCTCTCTATTTATCTCAGCTTTTTCAATTTTTAAGTTGGTCTCCATAGGTGTACAGTACAATTTGCTGTTATGTAATTTATATTTGTTTGCTAATGATTCTATGTATTTCTTTTGGCTTAATCTCATTTCATTTTTTAAATAATCATACTCTATATTTATTCCAAGATATTCTTTTACTTCACCTAAATCTTTCATTTCAAATTTATCAGTTAATAATTTTTTTACACTTTGTATCTTCCCTTTGTTTTTACTACAAATCAACAAATCGTCTACGTATATTAACAAATAAACAACATTTTCTCCCTCTCCATAAGTATATAGGCACAGCTCTATATTGTTCTTTTTAAAACCTAATCTCGTCACATACTTATCAAAACACTCATACCAGTCCCTCGGACTTTCTTTTAACCCATAAAGCGCTTTCGATAATTTACAAACTCTATTCGTTCCGTCCGCATATCCCTTTGGATGATTTACATATACCTCCGAGGTTACTTCACCATTTAAAAAGGCAGTTTCTACATCCATTTGCTCAATTATTAATCCATTTTGACAACAATATGATAGCAATATCTTAAAGGTCTGATTACTCGCCACTGGAGAATATATGTCATCGGCTACGTTTCTTTGTTGAAATCCCCTTACCACTAATCTAGCCTTATACCTGTCCTCTGATTTTTTCGTGTAAACCCATTTTACATCTAATACTTCTTTGCCTTTTACCCTTTCTACCAATTTCCAAGTTTTATTCTTATAGAGACATTCTATTTCCTTATCCATAGCCTGTTTCCAAACTTCATTATTTTCACAACAAATTGCCTCCTCAAATGTACGAGGGATATCTACTTTACAATAATTTGCATGCATCTCGCAAATATTTTCCTTTTTTGGATACCTTACTGGAGTTTTCTTAATACGTGTAGATCTCCTAGGAGTGTTTGAGCTTTCAATACTACTATTATTTTCATCTTTCCTACCTTCTAACTCTTCCTTATCCATACCGACCAATGAATAGTTATCTTCGCTATCATTTCTATCTGCCTCTGATGAATTTTCCTCAAAACCGATACATTTAGTGTCTGTCTCTATGACCTCTACATGTCTAGCTATTGTTATTTTCCCACCTAATAAGACTCTGTATCCTACTTCACTATATCCTAATAGAATTCCCATATCTGCCTTCTTGTCCCATTTGGAAACTCTTTTTTGTTCTGGCCTTCTTACAAAAACTTTACTTCCATATAGATGTAGATTTTTAACACTTGGTTTTTTCCCGAAGAATATTTCAAAAGGTGTCTTTCTTTCTATAGTATTCGCTAATATTCGATTTTTCAAGTATGCCGCTGTACAAACTATTTCCGGCCAGTACCTTTTATGTACTTTCGCTTCCGCTAACGAGCAACGCGCCATGTCCATCACTGTTCTATTATGCCTTTCCGCTGTCCCGTTTAATTCATGTACGTATGTTGGGCAATTATTTATTCTTATACCTTTATAACTAGCAAATTTATAAATTCGATTATTTAAATATTCTTTACCATTATCGCATCTTAATATTTTTAACCTCTTGCCCGTTAAATTTTCGGCTTCATTTACGAACTGTACGAAAGAATCAAAGACCTCATCTTTTGATTTTATACAATAGATCCTAGCTATTTTACTATAATCATCGATAAATGAAATAAAATATACTTCTCCATTGAATCCGGTAGTCTTAACGGGACCACATACGTCCGTATGAATAATTTCCATTATTTCCCTAGGCTTAGTTCGATTATTTTTGAAAGGTAAGTTATGCATTTTGCTTTCTATACACACCTTACATTTCAAGAGTTCCTTTTCAAATTCATTCGGTATGCCAGTCACTAGCTGCTCTTTACCCAAAATCTTTAAGTATTTAAAATTTACGTGTCCTAGCATCCTATGCCATCTTTCCTTTTTACTCATACCACTACGTTCGGCGCTGTTTACTAAGTGCTTCTTCCCTTTCAATATACTTTTTATTCTATATGTCCCATTCTCTTTGAACGCTACAGCTGTAAGTATATTATCCTCATCTATTACTTTCGCAACATTTCCTTTGGAAATAACCGTATTCTTATTGTCTGTTAGTTTACCTAAACCAATCAAATTTGCGGACATTTCTTTCGCGTAAAATACTTTCCTCATATTTATTTTATTTTGTCTTCCGAATGCTTCAAAATAACTTATAACATTCCCAACTTTTGTCGCTTTTATCGGTCTATTATCGCCTAAATATATATTTACCGGTTCTTTTAGGTCGATAGATTTATCAAAATAATTTATATCATTAATTATGTGATCGGTACAACCGCTATCTAATAGCCACACTATTTCGTTCTTACTTATTTCATTCGTCTCACTGCTGTTTGCTGCGTGCGCCGTTGCTATCCATATGCCTGCTCTTGAGTTTCCATGCTCGCCCGTGCCGGTTGTTGATTGACGATGAAAGTTTCCACGTCCTCTGCTCGTATTGCCTTTGTTCCCTCTTCCTCTGTTTCGACCACGTGTTGGCCCATGCCAATAGCCGTTACTGCTTCCCGCTTGGACGCCATTTTGACACCCTCTCGCAAAGTGTCCTAATCTTCCACATCTGAAGCATCCTTCCTTTTTTGCAGAAAAGGCGTTGGTTTGCCTTTCTCCTCGATTGGATTTATTTTTCTTCTCGGCTATCTCTATTTTATTTTTTACATACGCTACCGTTTGATCCTCTTCTTTCAATGCGTCTATTATGTCCGCTATGTAGCTGTATTCTTCGGGTAACGTATTCAGCATGTAATTCAGCTTTTCCCTCTCACTTACTTTTGCGTCCGCACTTTTTAATTCATTCATTAATTTTTTGAAATCGTTAAAGAATGATGCTGAATCACTGTAGTTCTCCAGTCTTATGTTTTCCAATCTCCTTCTGCATACGATCTGCAGTGCCGTCGACTCTTTCAAGTACATTTCATCGAATCTTTTTATTATATCATACGCCGTTTTTCCTTCCCTAATATACTCCAATTGTCTGTTCGATATTCCACTATAAATTATATTTATCGCCTTCAAATCCTTTTTGTCCCAGTCTTCATCGTCTCTTTCGTTCTTCATTCTAGTTGTAACAACCTCGCATTCCTTATATTTGAGAAACATCGTGATTCTTTGCTTCCACATTCCATAATCCTCACCATCGAATGTAGGTATCATGATCTCCGATCTCTCCATTTTAATTGATTCTTCTTTTTTTCTTTTCTTACTCAAGCGTTCCTACGTGCTCGAAGTATATTTTTTTTTCCTCTGAAAGTTTTTTTTTTCTTTACTGAAAACTCACTCGTAAGATCGTAACCACGCACTAAATATCTTGCACAACTAGGAACCACGCTCTGTTACCATGTTAAGGAAATTCGAGGATTTGGGAATACAAATAATTGACTATATTTCCCTCTGAACAGTTATACATCTATCTTACACTCTGAAGAACGTCTTGCACGCACGCTTGTCGCCAACCGACTATCCTAGATTCTTCTAACATCTGGCAACAGTCTTTTGTCACCACTAAGACCTTGACGCCCTCTGACCCTTACACACACACTCTCATGTACAGTGTAAATGTATCACTTCCCTAACAGGTAGAACAAATAAAAATATTTTGGATAATAAAGAGAATTATTTAAAAAAAAAAAGGTGTGAATATAGAAAACGAATCAAGATGCCAAGGGACGACGAAATTAAGGTTCAAATATTCGATGGACGTGATTACAGAATGTGGAAGAAAAGAATATTAATGTATCTAAAGAGTAAAAAATGTTATGAACCGGCTACACGAGAGAGAATGAACACGGATGCGCAAGATAAGTGGGATGAAAAGAATCAATGGGCGATGAACTACATCTATAGTAGTATAACGAATGAGCAATTAGAATTTATTGGTGATCAAGACACTGCTTTAAAAATAATGCAAAAGTTTGATGAGATGTATATGAAGGATTCAACAGCAGTGCAAATTTGTATGAGAAGTAGACTAGACATGATGAGGTTGAAAGACTTTGAAGAATCAAATTCACTTTTCACGGAATTTGAAAAAACGATCAATGAATTAAAGAGTGCTGGTGCAAATGTAAGCGAACGTGAAAAACTCGACTACATGCTGAAAGCACTACCAGAATCATTGAACTATGTTGGTGACTTAATCGACTCAGTGAAAGAAAGTGATCGGACTTGTGAATTTTTGAAAAATAAAATTATAATGTGGGAAACGTGTAGCAAGAAAGAAAGTGATAGAACAAAGTCAAATGTATTTACAGCCGAAAAAAAGGACATAAAGTGCTATGGCTGTGGAAAGTACGGTCACATGGCAAAAAATTGCACAAACACGTATAGAGGCGGAAACAATGCCGGAAACAATGGAAGAACGCAACAGCAAGAAGGTGCGTATCAGCAGCAGAATAGGCGTCGCGGCGGACGAAGTTTTGGCCAAAGAAGACGAGGATACGGCCAACGAGGATTTGGCCAACGAGGACAAAGCAGAGGCCGGCAACAACGCTACTACGAGGCAAGTCAACACGACGCAAATTATTCACACAACGAGGGCTACGACGACAAAGAAATTGGATCTTTCCTAACGAGAGTAGAGCGCGAAAATAATAAAAATGAAATTACGGTATGTACTAGCGATACGCGAAAAATAGATTGAATAGTGGATGTTCAGATCACATTATAAATAATGACTCTTATTTTGTTGAGTACGAAAATTTAAAAAACCCGATAAATGTAAAGTTAGGAGACGGTAGAATTCTAAAAGGAACAAAAGTCGGAAAAATTTTAACTTACTTTGAAGTAAACAAAAGGAGGATTAAAATTACAATGTCTAATGTATTTTACGTGAAAGAAATGGATAATAACTTAATTAGCTATGCGAGAGTAACGAATGAAAATAAGATAGTCTCAGCAGGAAATACTTTAAAGATATATAACAAATACAGAAAGTTGATAGGGATAGCATTCAAAGATCATGGTTTATATAAGATAAGTAGTTACATTGAAAGGCAAGAATCTCATGCTAAAAATGTAGAAAAGATGACGAATAAAGAAAGATTTCATAGAATCTTAGGACATATAAATTTTAATTATTTAGATATAATGTGTAAGAAAAAATTAGTTGAGGGAATGCCAGAAAAATTTGAGCAAGTACAATTAAAATGTGGTACATGTATCCAAAATAAAATGCATAATTTACCCTTCCAAAATAACCGTAGAAGAGCACGCGAGATTTTAGAAATAGTACACACCGATTTAAATGGACCTCATAATAATACCGGGTTTGATGGATCCAAATATTTCTTGACATTTATAGATAACTACAGTAAGTGTGCATTGATTTATACTTTGAAATCAAAAGGTGAAGTTTACAATTGCTTCCTTGATTACATAAACAAAGACGAAAATCTTACTGGTAAGAAGATAAAGAGATTAAGATGCAATAATGGAAGAGAATATATGAACAAAAACATGTACAATCTAACTAGGGAAAAGGGAATTGTCGTAGAACCATGCCCACCTTATGTTCACGAGTTAAATGGAACAGCTGAGCGCTACAATAGAACAATCATGAATTCCGCTAGATGCTTATTACATGATTCAAAGCTGAATATTAAATATTGGCCGGAAATAGTTAGAGCCGCGGCGTACTTAAAAAATAGAACCGTTACAAACACATATGAAAATAAAACACCATTTGAAATATTTTTAAAAAGGAAACCGAATATAAATAATTTAAGATTGTACGGAAGTAGAGTTTTCGTAAGAATACTCGAAGTTAAAAGAAATTCGAAATGGGACAAAAAAACAGACACTGGGATACTTGTAGGATATGAAAACAATGGATATAGGATACTAGTTAATAATAAAATTGTAATTGCAAGACACGTAGAATTTATAGGTGAAGATGATAATTTAGTAGGATTTCGAGGAGAAGATGGACCAGGCAATGAGACAGAAAAGGTTTTTGACGAACATTCGGATGTAAACGAAAAGGTCGAGCAGGTTGCAATAAAAAAGGAGAGAAATTCAAGTAACGAATCAGAAGAAAAACTTGAGGACACAGAAAGTAATTTGAGAAGGTCAGGACGGGAAAGAAAGAAACCTCAAAGATATGGCCAAACGAGCTCATATTTCATTTATGTGAATATAGTTAGTGCACACAGTCCTCAAACCTATGAAGAAGCTTTAAGTGGAGATGACAGAGGTTCATGGAAAGAAGCAATGGATCGAGAAATGAATAGTTTAATGAAAAATAAGACCTGGCAATTAGTAGAAAAACCAAAAGACAAAAAAGTATTAGACTTGAAATGGATATATACGTGTAATATCGTGATATAATGTGTTTACAAAGAGTGGACAATAGAGATGTTAATCAGACAGAAAAAGACGATTGTTGTTCAACCTGAACTATTCACGCCAAACGCACAGAAAACAGCGCAATCCACACTCTCTCGGCAACGCCACTCGCAACCTCTGTCTCCGCTCGACTCGCACACGGCTCCTCGACTCGCACTCTGTTTTTCGACTAACGCTCTGGCCGTTGCCGCATTCCGTTGTATTTTTCCTAGGCCCACCGCACACGTGTTCTGCAAGCGCTCGTGGCCAGGGTCACGTAGGTCTTTTCCACGAAACTATGCATTTGAAAAGACCGATGACACATTGATGGGCCCGACGGCGCCTCGGCTCTCGCGACATTGTTCATAGTTCGCCCGATATTTCTTAGGCCTTTCGTCCACGATACTACATACGAATAAATCTGATAATCGTAAGAAAGCGCGACTAGTTGTTCGAGGCTTCCAACAAAAAGAAGTACTGGAAGATTTATACTCTCCAGTAGCAAAAATGCAAACGTTGAAGTTATTACTATCTTATTGTTGTCAATATGGTTTGACGATTATGCAAATGGATGTAGAAACAGCTTTCTTAAACGGAACTATAAAATCGGAAGTATTTGTAAAACAACCTATAGGTTACGACGATAAAAGCGGGAAAGTATGTAAATTATCAAAAGCGTTATATGGATTGCGTGAAAGTTCAAGTGCTTGGTATGAATGTTTCGACGAATATATGAAAAAATTAGGATTTGAAAAAAGTAAGAGTGATTATTGTCTGTATATGAAGTATGAGAGCGATGATATTATATATTTAATTCTATTCGTAGACGACGTATTAATATGTGGAAAAAACATAAGAAAAATCGATGAAATTAAAAAAAAATTGTCAAACAAATTTTTGATGAAGGACTTGGGTGAAGTAAAGACGTACTTAGGAATAAACATTGAATACGATAATAAGAAGTATGAGATGAAACTGGATCAAAGTAGTTATATAGAGTCATTAGCGAAACATTATAATATAGAAAACAGTAAATTATATTTTACACCAATGGAACAAAACTTAAGTTTAGAACCCGCACAATCAGTTTTAGACGATATAAGATATAGAAATCTCATAGGAGCTTTGTTATATATTAGTACTGGAACAAGATTAGACGTTAGCTATAGTGTAAATTATTTAAGTCGATTTCAAAACAGTTACAACGAGACCCACTATAAATATGCATTGAGAATCTTGAAATACTTATATTTAACTAGGAAATTAAAATTAACTTATAAAAGAAATATGAATGCTGAAGTTATTGATTGTTTTGTTGACGCTGATTGGGCTGGAGATAAAGTAGATAGAAAATCCACTACGGGATTTATCATAAGATTTTTCGGAAACGCAATTTACTGGAAATCGAGAAAGCAAAGTAGCGTAACAAAATCATCAACAGCCGCCGAGTATGTAGCTTTATCGGAAACTGTGAGCGAAATTAAATTTGTAAGAAAATTGTTGAAAGATTTCAAAATAATGATCGAGACACCAATAAAAATTTACAAAGAGAATTCTGGAACGATTGCGATATCAACATTTGGAAATTTAACAAAAAATTCTAAGTACATTGAAGTTCACTTCCATTTTGTGAATGAAAGTTACGAAAATAAAGAAATTGACATTATAAAAGTAGATTCAGAAAATAATGTAGCTGATATTTTAACGAAGGCTCTAGGGAGGAACAAATTTGAGAATTTTAGATTATTTTTAAGAATAGTTTGATTGACTTATAAAAGGAAATGAATATGCAGCACAAAAAATTAAGGAGGTGTGTTGAGATATGTGTAATTTTCTGTGCTGGACTGAGTTAAGTGCGTAGTAGAAATACTTATATGTATATATCAGTGTGTGGAAGTATGTGTTTGTGCGCAGCGTCTCGAAACAAAGGAATGTAAACAGTGAGTCGGTTAAGAGTCGTCGGTTAAGAGTCGTCGATGAAGAGTCGGGTGTAGAAGGTGCTGAGACGCGTGCAAGTGTGTATCGATAAATATATAAAGAATCGTCCATGTAATAAATATATCATTATTTTAGTAATGACTGTCAATATAAATTTAATGTTCCTATAACATTATTTCGGCTTCAAAGATCCACAATTCTCAACAATTTTACAGCTTTTTCTGCTGTCAAAAGAGGTTCACGTGTGTGTTTCTTGGCTGCATTTGCACGTCATCGTCATCGCTTTCTGTCTCTGGTGCAGACGGCCGGGTGCGCCGAAGCGCATCATCGTGGACTGATTCAAAGTCTTCTGTCATTAATGTGGCTCGGTCGTTGTCAAGTCCTACCTTTAATTTAGCTACCGTGCGTCCCAATATTTCGATTTCCTTAACCCCTTGCTTGTTTTCTTCATTTGTTTGTTGGATTGAAAGGTCCATGCGTCTTTGCATTTGCATTCTTCGCGTAGTTGGTTTGATACTTCAATACTTTGATCGTCCCTACCAGTGCATGCTTTACCTTTCGACATCGTTTTAAATGTCTTTAACTCTTTGTCTGAGTCTTGTTCATAGCTAGATAGTCTGCCTCTATATGTTTTTACATGAATCCAGCGTTTACCTTTCTTTGTTAGCTTGCGTAGATGCTTCCAGTTCCAAAGGCCTTCTCGTTTCGTGGATTAAGAAATCGTCGCCGAGGATGACCGTAGTCCAAGTTAGTCCTTCCCGTAGGTATGGATGTCCTTGTTTTCCACGCGAAGCGATGTTTCACAATCATGGGATTTAGCGTCCGTAGAAGCTTTATGCTTTATGAGTGTTTCATCCGGTTTCCTTGATAGTTACTTCCTTGTCGCGGATGACCGTAGTCCCAAATAATTCTATCTTCCGTAGTTGATGAATGTCTTTTGGTTTCCGAACAAGCAATTTTCACTATCCTGGCAGGATCGCCAAAATGTCACGTAAAGTTGGTACTTGGATTGTAGTAAGAAGGCTGAGTCGTAACCCAACTACTAATTTTCCTTTATAAAACTTTATTATAAATATTAACACTTACCAAAATAACACTGAACCGGAGGAAAGAGGTTATAGGAGTACAGCAACTAGAAGAAGAACAAGAACTGCTCGAGCTGGGTAAAGTCTCGGTTTATATACGTTTTGGTTTTAGGATGTTGAGGGGCTAGGGTAGGTTATGGTGTGTAGAAGTGTCCGAAGGTTGGGGGTCGATGTCTTATCTATGATGTGGACTAAGGTGTGTCATAGCTTCTGTGTAGGCTATGATGATAAGGTGGTGATGTGTCCAAAGGAGTCCAAAGCTCGGGGTTGATATCTCATGGTTGAGATGAGACTGATGTCACAACTCTCTCGAGGAGCTTGCCGACCTCGTCTAGTAGGCATATCGGCCGGTATGCCGACGACGAAGCTGCCGGTCGGCTCTCCTTGCGGAGCAGGACCAGCCTCATTGTTCGCCACGCCCGTGGGTAGACTCCATCTCTCAGGCGTCTGTTTTAAGGTGCCGAAGTCTGGGAGCCACGACCCTATTGCTTCCCCCTAGACCCGGCCCGGGATCCCGTCCGGGCCCGGCGCCACGTTGCGGGAGGTCATTTTCCTGGTCGCCACCCACAGCTTCTCCTTGGTGATTTCCCTCAAGGTGGATTCCCGCGGCTGTTCAAGCGCGGAGTCCTCTTGCGGGGGGAACAGCGTCCCGATGACCTTGGCCAGCAACGTCGGTTCCATCGTCAACGTAGGCGGGCGACCCTTGCCGCGGAGTTTACACGTCGGACTCGACCGTTCCTACCAGGTCCGATCAGGCACGGCCCTTGGCGGCCCTGATTTCTCTCTGCAGCGAGCGCCTAAGTTCGCGATACGTTCCGTAGCGCGGAGACATCTCTTCCTCATCGCGTCGCCGCCTGCGGCGAACCCTCAGATGCCGTTTCCGAGCCTGGACTCATCTCGCCCTCAGCTCCGCGAAGTCGGGGTTCCACCAACAGTCCAATCCGAGAGCGCGCGACCGCGCGTGTTGGTCCGGGGGTTTCCCCATTCCGTGGAATGAGTGTTAATGTCCCCCAGGACGAGCATCTGCCGGAGAAAGGTACCGCCTGACGTAGACGCTGACCCCGTCCGGGAACTCCTCGTACGCTGTCCATCCGCAGTTGGACGACACGTACACGCCCACCACCACCATTCCTGCCCACTCCACCGCGACGTATCCATTGCCGCGCTCCAGCGAGACCCCGTGGGCGAGTGCCCCCGGCAGTGATGTCCAAATGACGGCGACCATCTCGTCCGTGTCTCCGGTCCAGTCCGGAGCGTCCAGCATATTGCACGGTTCGGCCACCACAGCTAGGGCGGCCGCGTTCTCCCGGATAGTTTGAAAGAGCAGGTCTTACGCTCTTCTCGACGGTCCCAGGTTCGTTTGGAGGATGCGCATGTTCTTAGTCTCCTAAGTTCATCGCTTCCATGGCGTCCTCCGCGCCGACCTCCTTGTTGTCGAGTTCAGGGTCTCAGGTACCCTGCAGCGGCGAGCCTTCCTTTCCACCACTTGCAGCCGCGGGTGGCTCTTCTTCTCGTTTCCTTCCTCGGAGGAGCGCAAACCGGTCCTCCCATCCTATGCGCCGACGGTGCCCTGAGCGCCTCGCAGGGCAGGCATTTCGGGTTTGCGGCGGTGCATCCTATGGCTCGGTGTCCCGGGCCACCGCACCTGTAGCACAGGTGCCCCCTGTCCTCCTTGCAGGTGCACGTCCTCTTCACGTGCCCGATCTCCAGGCACTTGTAACATTGCAGAGGTCTTCGCGCGATGGTCTCGATCTTCGCTGTTGACCATCCTATCGGGACCTTGCCAGCCTGGGCCAGTATCCTCACCGCCCCGGCCGGGCCTCGCATCCACACGGATCCAAGACCGTTTCGGTCGGATCGGACCTTGCCCAGTTGGATGTCCTCTGCCTTGCAGCCACCCTCTTTTGCCAGGGTGTCCCTTATCTCTTCTTTGGTGACCGAGATGTCTATTCCGACCACCCTTGCTTCCGCGGCTCGAAAAGGTACCGCTACTCGGACCTTGCTGGGATCCAAGATCCGCGTCAGATGTGCCGCGAGCGCGGCAGCCTTTTCCCCCTTCTGGTCTTCGGCGAGCTCTAGTACGATGCCTCCGGTCATGGCTTTCCGCATCTTCAGCGCCTTGACGCCGACCTCGGCCAGAGGGATGCTGCCTCTGGCAAAGGCCAACACCTCCACGTAGGATTGGGCCGATCCTTCCTTCGTCGTGATGGTGACCGCTGATGTTCGCGGTGTGCGCGGGAGGGGCGGCTTGTCATCCCTTTTTTCCACGGTCTCCGTTCTTCGTTCTGGGGCTTTTCTCGGATTCTTCGACCCTGACACCGTGGTCGTCCTCGCCGGTTGTTCTTCGATCGACGCCTTCTTGCTTTTCCTTCTTCTTTCCACGATCTGCCATTCCATGGTAGTCGCTTGTCCATCCATGGTCGCTGGAGCGTTTGGAGCTTCAGTGTCCACCCTTTCCGTGGCCTGCTTGGGGACGGCCTCCGTTTCCTTTTTCCCGTCGATGTCTAGTAGGCGTCCCTCTGCTAGTCGGGTCAACGCGATGCCCATCTGCTCCATCTTGCGCTCGATAGCAGCCAGGGGCGACTTGCCGCTCTTCTCCGTTACAAAGTGCGGGGGTATCTTCTCTCCGAGCGCCGCGATCCCCGCTTCCATTGTCGTCAATCGTGCTTCCATTGTCGTCAATCGTGCCTCCATTGCCGTTATTCGTGCTTCCACTATGGCGACGCACGGGGCGGCGTCCACTCTTCTTGTCAACTCTGTTGCGTTGAGAGTGAAGAACGTTGCCGCGTACTTTAGGGTCTTCACATATCTGTCTTTGAGATTGCCAGATTTTTCGGCAACCATAACCACCTCGTCAGCTAACCGGATCTGTTCCGCCCCTAAGTCCGCCGTCGTGGCTGTTCTGAGTTCCTGGGCCATTTCCTGGTGAGGCCCAGAGTGTCCGCCAGACTTCCTCATCCTTGCGCGTCGCACTCGGACGATGAGGGGGGTATCCTCGTCATCCGACATTTCTTCGATGAGTTGGCTTCCAGTGCTTGATGGGAGGCGGAAGAACCCCTCCTTGGGAGTGCCCAACTCTGCTTCGGCGCTTACACTCGCGACTTCCTCCGTCTTTTCCTCTTCGTTCCTTTTACTTCTTGCCTTGTTCTTGATTTCTGGATTCATCATCTGGTTCTTTCGGCACCCAGTCACCGAGGCTTCCGGGTGCCTCCAATTCCTTGCGGACAGGGAGTCACCCCCGGCAGAGCCGCTTACCGGGGGAAGGCTGATACCGCCGGGGGGTCGCCAGGTATCCCGGGGTTGGCCGCTAATGACCGATACACCTATCAGCCACTTCGCAATGCCCTCGACTGCGAGGTACCCCGTCGCCGCGCACCGCTGCCTGGGGTTAGGGATTTTTTATAGAGGTTGTCATCCTCGTGGTCCGGTCGATGAAGGCAAGACCCCCGGCCCACTGAGACATGACCAATGGGATACGGTATTTGGGCTAGGGTTCCTCGGGGTCGCATGCCCGTACTGCAACTCGCCAGCGAGTCCGCAGCCCCTGAGGGATTGGAAGGTATTGGAAAGGAGAGGAGAAGTGGGAGAAAGAAGGGAGAGCCGTGACCTCCGGGCTCCTCGGTAAGACACCACATCCCGGCCGCGAGGCCGGGACCCAGTCATGTCCGTTCCCGAGTCAGAAACTTGACGTAGATCTGGCGGGATGTTAAGCCCGCGACGACCAGCTATCGGATCCCCGTCGCGTGTGGGTTTTACGCCACGTTGTCTTCCTGTTCTGTTCCTCGGGAAGGGTGAGTTTGTAGCCCACGTCGCTATCCTTGTACAGTCGGCATCTTCCTTCGGGACCTCCGGTCGCTGCTCCAGGAAGGGATTGTGATAAGTGGGCGGGAGAGGAGAAGGGTGCTTGGGATAGCCATTGCTCCGTTAGCCACTGGCAAGCCAGTGTTTACCAGGCCCCACCGACTTGGAGGAAGAGTTGGCACTTGGCACTGGTGGGCGTGAAGAGTGCAATGCCACACCAGTGCCTTTAGGACCCGTCCGCAGGCAACCCAACCCCAACTTAACCCCATATCTAGCGCGCGTACTTCCATATCAACCGCTCTCCTCGTCAAATACCTCCCGCTTTATCATTTCTCACTGTAAGCGGCGTGCTCAGGATACAATCCCCGGCGCAGAACACCACTGAGGCTTCTGGGTGCTTTCAATTCCTGCGGAAAGGATGTCGTACCCGAAACAGCCGCTTACCGGGGGAAGGCTGATACCGTTGGGGGGTTGTCAGGCACCCCGGTGTTGGCCGCTAATGACTGACGCACCCATGAGCCACCTCGCAATAACCTCAACTGCGTCTCTTGGTATCTGTAATGTATCTAAAATTGGCGAAGGAAATGCCAAAACAAACTTGACAGTTCATTACAGTGTTCATATTCACCTCCAGTACTAATATAGTAGTTACACCTCCTAGATGGTCTACACGAACAAGTCTGTCTATTACAATGAGGCAATTTGTTTCTCATATTTGGAGAATGAGAGTAACTTTAGAATTAGTATTATAATATATTTTACTCTACATTTTATTCCAGTTAACACAGCATATTTATTTATTTTCTTGTTTATTCCTCTAAATAACAGATTCTATTTTACTCCTGTTGGTAAGTGAAAAATGCTTTAAGATTTACTATATGAATTATTTCGTAATATGGCTTTATTTCCTATCTAGATTTTATTTATTTTAATTGTATTTCGAGAATATGTCAGATTTTCATAAAAATAAAGATCTACAACCAATATTGAAAAATTTAATGCCAAAAGAAATACGAACGACTGCGTATTTTTCTAGGAACGAATATGGGAAGAAATGCATATTTTCCAAAAATTTATGTAAACTTAAAATGTCATTGAAAAAGGTCAACCTTGGCTATACAGAAAACAGATTTCTTAAAAATAATTATGAGCGGTTTAAACGAGATTTCATTTATTAAAAAAAAGAAAAAAGAAATGAAGAAAAGGAAGCTGATATCTCATTTCATTAACAATTGTTATTTCTTTAAAATAAAAAGTTTGTCTTAAATGAATCATTAAAATCATATAAAACGAATCTGCATTAGAAAGCACGCTTACATCAGTGCTTAGAACGTAATGAATATAATAAAAGCATGGAAACCTTTTGTCAGAAAAGCTGTTCGTCAAACAAAAAACAAATTACACTGTGTTGAGCATACAGTGTGCTTATTATGGCTGACCTTCAAAAATTTCAATATAGCATAATCAGAATTGGGACAAGAAAGTGCGAGATTAATTATATGGTAATAACGTTCATTATACGATAATATATTTGTCGGAGATGAAAGGACATCGAAGCTTCCCCTTTGGAACTTCGGGACAATCCCCTAACACCGTAATCTAGATTCTATCATAGGCGTAATTAAACAATTGTCGTTATTTGGTCCGATTGTATTTATTCAAGATTTGCGATAATGAGCTTGGGCTCGAGGCGACAGCCAGTCGCCGCAGTCACGGAATGGACGCTTTGTCTAACAAAGGTATGGAGTAATTCTATAGCTCTCGTTAAAAGAAATATTTGTGGTGGCACACGACAGTAAACATTCCAACGGTTTCTGTCGCGTGGCTCGCCACACGCAGACCCTATTCTTCGAGTAAGATGATTGCCAGATGTCGATGCGTCTCCGCAGTACATGTTCAGCTAGCCTGAGGGCCCGTTATAAATCTTAAAATTTAGTTGACTGAAGTCCTTCAGGCAGACAAACAATCTTTGTTCCAACTACGAGAAGATAGGGGAGACCTATTTTTCAACGAGCGGCGTCTTCCACTAGCAACTTTCCCTCCAGGGGGCGGCTAGCATCTTTTTCTAACCACCGATATGGACGACGGCATGATAGATGAACGTGCTCACAAAATCCAAGTCGGAATATTCACTGATCGTAAGGTGTTACTTTATTCGTCGATGGGATCGCAAGAAGGAAAGACTTTCCGTCCCGATGATGCCACAGAGAAAAACTATGATGGGGTGTGTTTAAGGACACGAGATCATCGGATTCATCGAGGATAGCCTTCGTTCAGAAAGTAAGGGAAATTGACGTTGTTGCTAATTGGACAATCTCCATATCGGTGGTTAGAAAAACTACCTCAAAAAAACCTCATCATGCAGTCGGTCATCGAGCGGTCGGTCGTCGAGCCATCGATCGTCTGGAGATCGATCGTAGGGTGGTCGTTCATCGCACAAGCGATCCTCTAATGGACGATCTCCACCTGGATCATCGAAGCCGCGTTCGTTCCACAATTCGAGACGTACAACCGAATCGTCACGGAAGTCTACACATTCGGCGCCAAAAGATTCGAAAGTTCATGCTCCGTATGAATCACGCTCATCACGGGCCAAATGCACCGACCAAAACTCCTCGTCCAAACTCCAATCGGGGAAAAAGTGACTCACCAAACAGAAGACAAAAAAGGGGACCAAGTTGATAAATACCTCTCCAAACGTCACACTGCATAATGAGCTGCTGGTCACAGCACAGATCAATGTTTTAAACAAAAGGGCATTACCAATACGAGCCAGAGCTTTGCTAGACACTGGATCTAGTATGAATTTGGTATGAAATCTCGGTATGAAACGAAGGAGATGTACGGTCCCAATCGGTGCCCTTGACAACTTAACTACGATCGCAAAAAACCAGATAACGGCAACCATTATTTCTATAGATGGCACATATGAAAGTACAGTAACGTTCTTGATAATTCCGACAATATCACTAGTCCCAAACCAACCAATCGATCGGTCCGCAATACAGATACCCAAGAGTTTAAGACTAACCGACCCAGCGTTCCACAGACCAAGCCCGATCGAAATATTATTAAGCTCGGGACCTACTTTAGCGTCATTATGTGTCGGGCAGATTAAAATACCCCAACCCACCAATACTGAATTGTGTTTGCAAAAGTTTGCAAAAGATTCGGTTGGGTTATTAGGGGGAGCCTACCCGCTCTATCCATAGACCACCCACCATACATTTATCAGAATCGGAATTACAATGTGAGGAACATTTCCGAAACCATGTCCAAGGCAACAAGGAAGGGCGATACATCGTCGCCCTGCCATTCAATGAGAAGCTTCCCACGCTTGGGACGTCAAGGTCCGTTGCAATGAGTAGGCTCGCCTCTCTTTATCGCCGATTCCAACGCGACAAGCAATTCGAAGCCGCGTATAGTACGGTGATCCAAGAGTATTTAGACTTGGGTCACATGACGAAGATTACGAATAACCGCCCCTCAAACAACTGTTATTATTTGCCGCATCACGGCATGATCAAGGAATCGAGTGATACCACTAAACGTCGGGTTGTGCTCGACGGATCGGCAATCAGCACCACCGGAGTCTCCCTCAACGATACTCTGCATGCAGGACTTAAGCTACAAGAAGATCTGGTTAAAATTCTATTGAGATTCCGATCACATCAATATGTCCTAACGGGTGACATTGAGAAGATGTATCGATAAATCCTGGTACGCCCAGAAGATCGGAAATATCAACTGATTCTATAGCGTAATTCCAACGGGGAAGACAAAACATATCAACTCAACATTGTGACATTCGGACTATCGGCTACCCCATACTTAGCCCTACGATACCTAAAACAGTTAGCAGACGACGAAGGACATCGATTCCTGCGAGCATCATCGGTTTTACAGCGTGACTTTTATGTCGACGACGCCCTTACCGGGGCTGATACGAAGGAAGAAGTATTATCGGTAAGACACGAACTCACGGACCTTCTCAGATCGGCCGGTTTAAACATCCGGGAATGGGCATCCAACGATAAGGGCATACTGCGAGGACTATCAGAAAAAGACACAAATCGAAGACTACAATTGGGTGAGTCACAAACTTTAAAAACATTAGGTATTTATTGGGATTCCCAGGACCAATCCTTTACTCAGTGGAACCCACAGCGACCACCACTCGTGTCACAAAACGATTAATTAGTTCGGTGATAGCCCGAATTTATGATCCACTAGGATTGCTCGCGTCAGTGATTGTCACAGAAAAAATCTTACTTCAACGCGTCTGGGCATTAAAAATCGACTGGGATGAATCCCTTCCAGCAGAGTTGCATACACGGTTTTTGCGACGCCAGTGAGAAGGCATACGGAGCATGTGTATACCTGCGTAGTATCAACTCTGATGGACATATACAAACTCAATTATTTACTGCGCGATCAAAAGTCGCGCCGCTAAAATCTCTGACTATCCCAAGACTCGGATTAAGCGGAGCATTGCTTCTCACCTCGCTAATGTCCGTGGTAAGTAAATCACTTACTATAAATGTTTCTCGGATCATGTATTGGACTGATTCCACTATAGTGCTCCAGTGGATCAAGTCCTCGCCACACACGTTAAAAACCTTTGTGGCGAACTGCGTGGCCGAGCTACAAACAAAAACCAACATCGCCGACTGGCGTCATGTGCCCACCGACGACAACCCAGCGGATCTAATCTCCCGAGGTCAGAATCCCAAGGAATTTCTGCGCCCGACCATCTGGAAAAACGGACCCGAATGGCTCAAGCAACAAGAGGAAAACTGGCTGATCTGGATCCCAACATCGCTGGGAGAAATCCCGGAACAAAAAAAGACGATCTGTCTAATCACGAATACCATCGACAATACACTCCTCAACAGAAATTCTTCCTGGACAAAATTAATAAGAGTCGTCGCTTGGTGTCTTTGACGGAGACATAAACAAAACCGAGTTGCCCATCTAACCGCAGATGAATTACCTACGGCACACAACCAATTAATAAGGACAATACAATCCATTCACTTCTCGATTGAAATTCGGACACTCCAGAAGAATCGAAGCAGGGACGTTGGAGAAAAGAGGAAAACTACAGCCACTAAATCCCTTCCTCGTCGAAGATGGGATACTACGAGTCGGAGGACGACTCACCAACTCAGCTATACCCTTTAGTCAGAAGCACCAGATTATTTTGTCGAAATCGACTGTAACCGAGCTCATTACAGATCAAGAACACCGGAATAACCATCACACAGGGACACAAGCTACACTATACGCGGTGAGACTACGCTATTGGCCGGTCGACGGCCGTAGCCAAGTGTGGCACACTATCAAAAGGTGAGTCCGCTGCTGCAGAGCCAACCCTCCACCAGTAGAACACCTGATGGGTGATTTGCCAGAGGCGCGTATTACCGAATCGCATCCGTTCACGAACGTTGGAATCGATTACTGCGGCCCATTTTATATCAAGGAGAGGAGGGATCGCAACCGCCGTAAAGTCAAGATTTACGTTGCCATATTCGTCTGTCTGGCAACCAAGGCTGTCCACATAGAGTTAGTCAGCGATCTAACCACCGACGCATTCCTGGCCGCTCTACGCCGATTCATCTCGCGGCGGGGATACTGCGCAACAATTCTTACAGACAATGGCACCAATTTCGTCGGGGCTAACCGGGAGTTGCAAGAACTTCGGAACCTATTGCAGTCCGACGACCACAAGGAAAGGGTACAGAGTTTTCTCGCCGACCGACAGATACAATGGCGTTTCAATCCTCCAAACTCACCACACTTTGGCGGTATATGGGAAGCCGCGGTGAAATCTTTCAAACGCCATCTTGTTCGCGTTGTCGGCACGGAACTCTTGACTTTCGAGCATCTTAACATCCTTGTTATTGAAATTGAAGTCATTCTCAATTCACGCCCATTGACTTCCATATCATCCGATCCGAAGGATCCGCCTGTCTTCACTCCCGGTCATTTTCTAATCGGTGACACGCTAACGAGTTTACGGGAGCTACGAAAAATTCTGGGAAGTATAATTTCAGAGCTGCCTTTAGGCAACTATTTTATGACAGTTACCATTGGGGAAATTGACGGGAAAATAAAAAGAATTAGAAATAAGACAGCGGCAGAGCCAGACAGGCTATTAAAGGAGAATCTGCAAATACCAGGCTTGCCCATAATATTAGCAAAGTTATTTAATATATTATGGTATAATTCCTATTTTCCGACCGCACGGAAGGAAAATAGGACAACCTTAATACCAAAGACTAATAAAGATGGAAATATGGTCGAGAACTGGTGACCAATTACGATCGGCCCAATTCTGGGCCACATTTTCTCACCAATCCTCAATGGGCGGCTAAGACGAGGTATAGATCAAAATATAAGGCACAAAGGATTTACATCCGAAAGTAGATGTAAAATCAATATTGACTTAATGAACGCAGCCATAAATTATAGTAAAAGAAATCGAGGGGGAGTGTTCACAATAGTGGACATTTCTAAGGCCTTCGATACTATACCCCATTCAGCTATAAAACCGTGTTTGGTGAGAAAAGGCGTTCCGACCCCTATAATTGAAATTATAAATGAAATGTACAAAGGATGTAAAACTACGATCAAAACGAATAATAATATAGAGGTCGAGGTAGAAATTCTCAGAGGAATCAAGCAGGGTGATCCTTTATCACCGCTGCTGTTTAACTTATGTCTCGAGCCGCTGCTTGAAGTAATCGAAAAGAATATCGGTGGCATTAATGTAAATGAAGGGAACAAAGTCTCCGTGCTGGCCTTCGCAGACGATGTTGTCTTGCTTGGTAGAGATGAGAGGGAGGCACAAAGCCAGATGGACGAGCTTCAGAAATACCTGGAAAGGTCGGGGCATGAAAATATCAGCAGAGAAAAGTCAAATATTCCAGGTAATAGCGAAAAAAGACACCTGGTTCATTAAAGACCCGGCAATAAAAATTGGTAAAGTAAGGATACCCGGAAGAGTCCCGTAAAGTGCCTTCAGGTATTAGCCTTCAGGCTAAAGTAGGGAGTGGGGGAGGCATGAGGTAGATTTATCCCATATCACGAATATACAATATAAGCAGGCGATAGAGAATCTGATTTGAAATTATAAGCCGCAGAAAACGCTCGAAGTAGGGGTTGAAATGAATCTAATATTACAAGATGATCTTCCCGGTTATGAAAAACCGCGAAGGTTATTCCCGCAAGATAAGGTCGAAGTCAACGGTCAGATAAAAATGTTGCTGAAAGACGGAATAATACGCCAGTCACATTCCGACTATGCAAGCCGGATCGCGTTGGTAAAAAAAAAAGATGGGTCAACTAGAATTTGCGCCGATTATAAGCGACTAAATCGAAAAGCAGTGAAAGACAGATACCCGCTATCCTTGATCGAGGATCAATTAGATTTGTTACAGGAATCGAAAGTATTCAATACGTTGGACCTCAAGAATGGATTCTTTCGTGTTCCTGTCGGAGAAAGTAGCAGGAAATATATAGCATTTACAGTTCCTACAGTATGAATTTATTAGTGTGCCGTTCGGATTATGCAATTCACCAGCTGTTTTTCAGAAATTCATAAACGCAGTTTTCAAAGGATTGATCGTGACAGGGCATGTGCTGACATGGCAACCTGATGAAAGGCATCCTGTCTTCCTTGGAGCAGTATGGGGATCACAAGAAAAGAGGAAGAAGGAGAAGGAGAAAGCTTGTCGAGGTTGAAAAAAGTGCAGACAGGGCAGAGATGAAGAGAGAAGTGACGATAGTTAAGGGCGGATACCCAAAA
The DNA here is from genome assembly GCF_011952255.1 of Bombus vosnesenskii. NCBI lineage: Eukaryota > Metazoa > Arthropoda > Insecta > Hymenoptera > Apidae > Bombus > Bombus vosnesenskii. The sequence goes on from NW_022883149.1 coordinate 91,028, forward strand.
AGAAAGATAGTATCGCTGGCTGAAATTACGAGAGTTGAGGAGTATAAGAGGACCCGAAGAGGAGAGGTCACATACGCCGAGGAGTGTGGGAGGGAGAATAGAGCGATAAGGGGTGACTTCAGTGAGAACTCCGAAGGGTGGATGAGGGTAGAAAAAAGGAAGAGGGAGAGGAGAGCTCCCTTAGAGCAAGCTACCCCGATGGTGCGTCCGGGAAACAACCGGCAGGTTGGTACCGACGAGAGAGGCGTACCAAGAAACAAGAGGAGGAAGGAAGCCATTCTAATTAAGGTGGAGGAAGGTTGCGAATGGCTTCATGTTTATAAGAGGATAATGGCGGTGAGGAGTTTATTGGAGGGAGCCACGGGGGTCCGTAGGACGAGAGCGGGCCACATCCTAATTGAATTCGACAGGACGGTGGTGGTTAGCGAGGCGGCGGCCAAATTGAGATCCGCCTTGAGTGATAGTACGAAGGCCGCTCTGGTGAACAGGGCAACCCTACAAAGCAGTGGGGAATCGAGGAGAATGCTGATATAGAAGTCATATCTATAAAAGCGGCACCATGGGGCACGTAAGAGGCGGTGGTGGTCCCCCCGGCGAGTGGAGTGCCTAGTGACGAGAGAGAGAGGAGGCTGAGAACTGGGCTAACGATAGCTTCTGTAAGGCAGTTAGCTAATGTTCGGCGTTGTTATAGGTGCCGCATGTTGGGGCATGTGGCGGCAAGGTGTACTGTTGCATGTCATGGCAGGGAGTTGTGTAAGAAGTGCTGTAACGCTGAGCATACAATGAAAGATTGCGATAGAGCCGAGATGCGCCATGTGTTTGAAACATGGTGGCATAAATGCAAGGCATGTAACGGGTTCGTTGGCGTGCCCTATGGTGCGCTTAGGTGTTAGGAATAGACGGGGGCCCAATTAGGGTCCTACAAATAAATCTAAACAGATGCAGGCTTGCACAAGACCTGATGATGCAGTGCGTATGCGAAAGCAGGGTGGGCATAGTGGTCATCTCCGAGCCCTATAGGCAGCTGCCTTTTTGGTTTAATGACGATGGTGGGGATGCATCGATATGGGTCATCCTGTTTAATGGAAAACATGCGGCGAGCGAGACCCTGATAAGAAATGTAGGGATTGTAGGGTTCAGGGTTTGCGACGTGTTTTGCGTCAGTGGGTATTGTTTCCCTAATAAGAGTAAGGACCAGTTCAACGATTATTTGAAGGAACTGGAAGGGGTCATAAAGGAGGGGAGGAAAAGAGCACCGGCGATTATGGTTGCCGGTGATTTCAATGCTAAATCCTCGGTGTGGGGGGCTCTAAGACGGAACGTTGGGGAACATGCCTGCCGGACGTTACAACGAGGAACGAGCTTATATCTATTAGGACGACGGGAAACTACTCCTTCCTGAGAAATGGAGAGACTAGTCTCCCGGATATACTTAGTGTTAATAGACGAATGAGGCTGAGTTGGAGGAGGAGTAGGATCCTAAATTGGTAGCCTCTGACCATTTTTATATTGAGCATAAGTTTAGGGATAATATTAAGCGGGTGGAGGGTGGCGCCTTTAAATACTTGAGGAAAGAGATGGATGTAGAGGGTTTTTTTAAACAAATTTGACGGAGTCTATGACGAAAATGGTTTTAAATTTGACGAGACGGCATGCGGCGAACGGCTGCAGAAGAGTCTGGAGCATACATGTGCCGTGAACTTAAAGAGGAGATACCCGGCGAGTGCGAAGAGAAGCGCCAACTATTGGTGGAGTGATGAGCTCGCTACGTTAATGAGCGAAACTCTAAGAGCTAGAAGAAGAGCTCTGCGTGCGGTGGCGGCCCGCAAAGATGGCGTCGAGTTCCCGGTGGCCGAATTCAATGATGCTAGGAGGCGACTGAAAAGGGCGATCGGGCGTAGCAAGGGGGAGAGTTGAAAGGGTTTCTGCGCCACCTTAGATCAGGATCCATGGGGCAGGCCGTATCGTGTAGTGAGGAAGAACATGATGCGGTTGGCGCCAATGGAGCCCCTTGGAAGAGATAGAGTGGAGGGAATCCTGGATGACCTCTTTGTTACCAGGCGGGAACTGCGACCGCCTACACCGGAAGAGACATCGATCCTACCTGGCGAAGAAGGAGGGTTAAGCATCGAGGAAGTAGACATGAGGGTGGCCGTTGGGAAATGCGATCCCAGGAAGGCGGCTGGAGTGGATGGGATTCCTGGCACTGTAGTCAGGTTATTGGCGGAGCAAAGACCTAGCGTGCTTCTGACAGTGCTCAATGGAATAAATACCTATGGAAAAATACCGGCGGTATGGAAAGAGGCTAGGGCGGTACTAATACCCAAGCCTGGCAAAGACCCTGCGACGTCAGAAACTTTTGCACGTAACTGTATATATAAATTAGCAACAAATTAGCAACACTGCGGCTTAAAGACTTACTTCAGGTTAAACACAGACGTTGATTCAAGAATCACCCAAAATTTAATGAGCTAGAGAGAAGCAGAGTTCAGTTTGAAGTTTTGCTGGGTCTGCCATTTAAGGTTTATCTACGGATTGATTGATAGAACAGATTCTAAGGATTTCAATTATTCTACATATTTGAAAGCCTTTCATAATATTATAAACTTTTGTGTTCTAGCTTCCATCATTACAGTATATTATTATGATTAAACTGATTGTCATTTCAGCTATTCTATTAATATTACTACATTTCTTGTACAATATTGTTATTTGATATTTCTGTTCTTTGATAAATCTCTTTAAAGATAGTAACCTGTAAATTTCTACACGCCACACGATCGCTATCCACTCTCGATCTTACGAAATACCATTGGAGTAAAGCGCTCGTCTAAAGATCAGTGCCCGCTGGCCGAACACTGAAGTTCGTAAATTGCCCCCCAATTGGTTTTCAAATAGAACTCTTTTGCTTGCTGTTACTTCGCAAACAGCTTCAAGGACTGTTCACAATGTATAATTGCAAAGGACAACCTCTCTGACGGATACTTCCATCGTGAATCTTTGTTCGCGAATAGAATAGAGTTGGTTCCAAAGAGAGGACATAAAAATTTGGCCATGCAGGTCATAAACCGTAATTCCTTCCATATATCCAATGATTATTCGCAAATTGTTCAACAGCGTGATCTCGGTGACCAAACTTTCCCTGAACACATTTAATGAACAGCACACTTCAATAACTGTAACTTCAGTAACAATAACAAAACTAAAAATATGTATACATTAAGATATATACTAATTATTACAAATTATATATTAATATATAACATATAATATATTAATATAATAATTTTTATGTGTTATCTAATGGATAAAAATCCCTATATAAAAGGGGTTTAAGAGATATTTCAACTTTAATTTGTCAAATTTATTGTGCAATAGATAGGAAAAATGGAATGGTGCAGACGGAGTACACTTTTGACGAAGCCGAATTCTTTTTACATTATTATTTCCCAAGTGATAAATTAAATCAAATAAATTGGATATATGTATGTCGGAGATCAAAGGACACCGGAGCCTTCCTTCTGGAACTTCGAGAAAATCCGTAAAGTTGTAATTAAAGTTTACAGTCGTAATTAAACAATTTGCCGTCATTCTGCCCAATTGTACTTGTTTGCGATTTGTGATAATAAACTTGGGCTCAAGGCGACCATCAGTCGCCGAACGTAGCCGCGGTCAACGGGACGGGCGCTTCGCCTAACAAAGGTGCGGAGTTATAGTATGACCCTCATTAAAAGAAATACCAATAGAGGTACGTGACAGTAAAACATTCCAACGGTTCCTTCGGACAATGAATAGCAGATGTTGAGGCACTTGCACAGCACAAGTTCAGTTAGCCTGAGGACCCGCTATAAAACCTGGGCTTTTTTGGTAATTAAGATTTTCAGACGGACAGGCAGTCTTTGTCCCAAATTGACCAGTTGACAGCGACGTCAATTTCGCTTACTTTCGGAACGAGGGCTATACTCGACGTATCCGATGATCGCGTGTCTTTGGACACACCCCATCATAGTTTTCCTCTGTGGCATCATTGGGACGAAAATTCATTCTTTCTTGAGATCTCATCGACGAAGGGAGTAGCGCCTTACGATGAGGGAGTAGTACACGTTTGAGTTAGAGCAAGTATATCTATCATCCCGTTGACCGTAGATTCGTTATCGAACCTAAGACCACTATCACTAGTGTCGCGAGTGCCTAACCACCGCTGTTGATTGTCGAATCGGTAGTGTTCATACTCGTAGTATCAGGCCGTATCTCCGTTATAACACAACGATGGCTAACTCCAAGGGAGGTCTATCAAACGCCCACAACCCTGTTCCTGACTCTTCTCCGGTATGTATATAAAAGACATTGTGTGTATATATTAAAAAATAAGACGTTTATTTCTAAAGTAATAAAAATTGATTCTTCTGAAGAAGAATACTTCCGTTTAGTTATAATTTTCATACATGCATCTCTTCTTTCCCATTCCTTCATGACGTTCCGTAATAAATAAAAAACCCGAATGATCACCTTTTAACATCATTCATCTGATACTGAATTACTGAGTTTTCTCACATTTCTTATTATATCATTATGACACGAGTTTAGTCAGATTATCTAGGTACGTAGGATAAAATTCGTGGGGTCTGAAAACGTGAACTACCAGTATTCGCGAGCAACGGCCATAAAAGTTTGCCGAAGAAGTTTGCTCAAGAACACGTTCGCACATAGTACTCTTGAACACATGACCAGCCTTTGGGGAACGACGTTATCAATAACAGACACAGTAACCTGTATGGACGTTACACTACGTTCCAGGTAATCCAGAACAATCGAGATCTATATAAATAGGACCGATGAAGATTGGATCCACAATAAAACTAAATATAAAGCTCGGGTGTATCTCGCTCGGGCATTCCATTATCGCGTGTTCGCTACCGTACCAGTTCGTCTACGTTTGCTCGTTCGAAGGTTGACAAATTTTGAACAAGTGCTAGACTGGTGAAATTAGTCGTGATGCTTTTACAATTTATCAATTTATCAATTCATTAATTGCAATTTATCAATTTGCAATCCGTAGGAAAGAGATAACATGCTCGATATCCTAGTTTGTAGCTGTAGATAAATAAAACATATATATTTTCTATACACCTTCTATATTGCACACCTCATTGAACATATAGAAAATCGCTAGTAGAACATATATTATGAGAATATATTTAATTCATAACTACGTTGTGAAAATTATAGAGGAAAATATAAATAGAATGTAAGCCGGAGGTAGCAAAATTATATGAAACATTATTCAATATGTGTTGTAGAACGAATATATTATTCGCTATTTATAATATTTCATGTTTTAGTTCCCTTGTAAGATATTTATTATATTTCAATTATATACTTAGTTTTCGAATATCTTTCTGCTAAATTATATTATTTTCCTAGAACTTCATAATTGAATTTAATCTTACTGCTTGAAATGATTGACTTCCTTTTGTGAAAACACTCCTGACTAAATCTATCCGAACACTTTCCGTAATACTCAGATCTGTTAAATTTGCGAAACAAATCAAGGTTTGAATATTTTCAAAAAGATAATAGTTTCAGTAAATTTAAGTGTATCGAACATTATCACGTTGAAAGGATCTCTCCGTTCAATGCGACTAACATGCTTTTCTTATCTTCCATATATTAAACTGATATATCTATGACTGTTTATAGCACTATATCATTACTAATTCTATTCACTGCTTAAATTAATTAAATTTTTTTCTGAAAATTGCGTTTTGTTTCATCTCTTACTTGCCACGTTTTCGAATATAAATTTCGTTTAGATTAAACAACGTTTAATTTAACAATGGAGAAGTCATGACACAGGTTCATATATGTTCCTGCTCCGAATTTATATCACAGGAAGTTCCTCCTTTCTGAAGTTAAGATCACGATAAGTATCTGTTCTTCTGTCTGTTCTGATGGAAATAAGTGATCGATGAAATAGTATACAACGAAATATAATATTGTCAAATACACCGGAATCTGTTACAATATTCTTCAAGGACGGTATAGTTAATCGTCACGCAACACGGATGACTGTGATATTTGTGTTCTATCTGTTCCCTCTTCTTTTGCTATCTACTTAGAGACTCATTTTTTGCACTGATTCCTAACGAGCAATCTTGTCTGAACGTGTCGTCACTTTTGCGGATACTTGTACACGACTTCAATACGTATTCGCCATTCGGTCATTAAAGAGATTGAAGAAATTCTGATACATTTTTCTTTACGCATCGTCATCTCAAGAGTATTCCTATTAAAGCGTGCAAATGTTTCATAACGGTAATAAATACATCGAGTTCAGCAAACGTTCATATAGATAAAATTTTGGGCATCTAAATTTACTAGCGTAATGCAATGCAACATTTGCTTAAGTAGTTTCACAAACTGAGTTGAGTTTAAGAAATTGGTAGAACACTTGACAAAAAGCTTCTCAATATTCAGAATAATATGGTCCATATATTATAAGGAAGCTTTTATGAGGCGATTGTTTCAATAGACTCGGATGCTAGAAAGAATATTTTACAAGCTCCTTAAATCCAAGCTGAAATTGCACTTATAAGCAGAGTTGTAGTTTTTATATAAGGATTTCATCCTTGAGTGAAAACGTTTTCACTTAAATAATCTTTTTATTTGTGTTGACTGTGTCAATTTTTTTTTTTTTTTTGATTGTGCGTCTTCAAGATTTTCTTTGCATGTTGTCTACTGACAGTCTTGAATGCAATAATTTCATATTTGCAAATCTCGAAGGATTTATGAATAAAATTGTCGCCAGAAGCCCAAGAAGAAAGAAGCATTAGATACTTCTATTATTCAATTATCAACCTTTGAAAACTTGTGGTGGATCGGTATCAATAGGATGCCAACAGGTCGAGGCATCAACACGGCGCAACATTTCCCGGGCGATCCGCGGGTACCAACCGCCAACACCAGAGGGCTACGACGACAACGAGTCTGTGAATCTCGCTAGCGGTCGAATATACGGGCGAATGATATAAATACCGCACCTAGCGAGACTCCCTTGTCACGGTGGTCGTGAGAACGCAGCGAAAGGATGATTATATCTCACATACCTTGGCCAGCAAAATAGCGACTAAACAGTAATAGAAACCCTATGTGACCGGCATCCAGCGATAATCCCTCCACAGGAACCAAGTCCTTGATATAAAAAGGTACCTCTCAAGTCAGTACTGGACATTCTTTCTGTGCTGTTTGACCATTCTGTATCGTTACTCTGTCAGTGTTTAATAAATTTTCTAATAACAATCAAAATTGAAGTACGAATCTCTCACCTTGCTTGCGGAACGTGAAATTATCCCGAATCGACGTGACACCCTCTATGTCTAAGGCAGGGACTACCGGGCATAGCCTTACTGAGTCCACCGGTAGTCCCAGGACGAAACGCAAAACTCTCTTTTCATCTGGCAGCGACAACCTCCGCCACAAACTATTTACTTTTTATTTTTATTATTTATATCATTTCTGAAATAATACTGACATTTGCTATAAAGTTTGAATGAACTCGACACCTGTGTTTTGGTGAGAAACGTAGCTATTCACAAAGCATTCACTGCATCCGCTGCATTGTATCGTATTGATTGTATTGTCACCTATAATATTATTATAGTTAGCTTTCAACGGTAGGAAGATTATTGTATGGAGAAATTACGGAATGTGTTGTTTGTAACCATAGCGGTGAAATTTTGTGCTCGTGTTCAGCAACTGGAGATCAAATTATGCGAATTGCATTTTTCTATGCAACAAAATGCAAATACGCCTATAGAAAATGTGTCATGAACAACCTACTTCTCGATAAATGTGCGGACGTGTTTAAGATATCCAATATTCGAATGTTTTTGAGATGTCCATCAACTTTCTTCCAGAAGCTTTTGCATCTTACAACCTTTTTCCATTGATTGCAATTTTACTGCGTATAGCTTTATTTGTAAGTATTAGACAAGCAAATGTTTCATTTGTTCATTTATCCAAATTGAAACTTGATATTATTTCATATTGTTGTTACTATATTACATTGCACAATCCTTGTATCAAGAAAAATATGTTAAAATTCTAGACATATATTTTACAGATAAAACACAATTCTAGATTCCAAGTATACAAATGTATTCGTTTGTGAAATAATGAAAATGTCCTCTTCATGATTAGAAAATTGATGTGCACTGAATTGTATATCTGACAGCAATAACTGGATCCATTTTCCTCGCGTGTTATGTTCACGTAGTCATCTGATTTCACATATAATATCACACGCATCATCTTCCCGTTTCCATCTCAAACTTCAGAACGCAAGTTTATCGTTTTTAATCTGTTCACTTTTATGTTTTTTTCATTTTCTTTTACTAATGATCGTTTTGTACTGCACCATTCATTTTTATGGCCTGATAACTCTGAGTACGAGTTCTTCAAACTATTCAAATTCCTCATCGTATAAATATGTCGGAGATGGAAGAACAACGGGATTTTCCGTCGGGAATGCTAGGAAAGTTAGTTTTTCTCACGTACGACGCCTCCCACCAGCAACCCTCTATCGAGGGCGGTTAAGACCATTCCTAGTTCGAGTCACCGGACCTGCTAGACTTTGCAGTTACAAAGGGACTAAACGCAAATAAACTAAACATAGCACCCAGCCTCGAGCTTAACTCCGACCATACGCTAATAATAATTACATACAGAAACAAACCAATACTTTACAGCAGCACAGAGAAGCTATGCAATAAAACCACCAAATGGCAAATATTCAAAGAAATAATAGAGAGCAAAATCAGCTGCAACATCCCACTGAAAACACCTGAACACATCGATCAAGCATTAACAGCACTCACAGAAACTATCCAAGAAGCAGCAAGGGCAACCACTATACCTGAAACAACCAACAGACAAACAAAAACAGTTCCACTAGACATCCTCGAAAAAATTAGAGAAAAAAGAAAGGCGAAAGCAAAATGGCAAAAACACAGAACAAAAGAAAACAAAAAACACCTAAACAAACTCAAAAAATAAATAAAAAAAACAAAATAAAAGAGCACAACAACAACGAGTTCACAAAGTTCATCGAGTCACCATCTGCTCACGAGAACTACAACTACTCCCTATGGAAAGCCACTAAAAAAATAAAGAAGACAACAAAAATGGTACCAGCAATCAGAAGAGCAGACAACGCATGGGCAAGAAGCAACGAAGAGCAAGCTGAAGAATTTTCCAACCACCTATGCAACACATTCACCCCACACAACATCAACAACAGCAACCACAATAGTCATACGGACGAGGATGCGCTAACTACTAGTACACCAACTGACAATCACTACACCATACCCAAAGCAACAGCATAAGAAATCAGAAACATAATGGAGAAAACAAAAAACAATAAAGCACCAGGAATCGACCTAATTAACGGCAAAATCTTGAAAAACCTTCCGCCAAAAGCGATAAGACAAATCACAATAATAGTTAACGCAATACTAAGAATATAATACTTTCCAAAAACTTGGAAACGGGCACAAATTATAATGATACCCAAACCAGGCAAGGACCCACACGAAATCAAATCCTACCGACCAATCTCATTACTTCCGGTGTTCTCTAAGATACTAGAGAAAGTAATTTACGACCGAATAAAACCTATAATAGAGAAGAATCAACTAATTCCGAATCATCAATTCGGATTCAGAAACAAACACTCCACAATAGAGCAAACGCACAGATTCGTCAATGAAATCTTACAGGCGCTGGAAACAAAACAATACTGCACGGCACTCTTTATGGACATCGAAAAGGCATTCGATAAAATAAACCACGAAAGTCTACTTCAATCAATCAGGAAACAGTTCTCGGGGCAGATATACCAATTAATCAAATCATACTTAAGCAGCAGAAGCTTCATAGTAAAAATCAAAGACACGTACTCTGAAGTTAAAGAAATCAAGGCAGGAGTTCCGCAAGGAAGCGTCCTAGGACCAATTTTATACACACTGTACACGGCCAACATATCAACAACTAACAATAGCAAAACACTGACATTCACGAATGACACAGCTGTACTAGTCAGGCACACCAACCCTGCAACAGCAGTTACATTACTACAAGAACATATCACAAAAATAGAAAAGTGGCTTCAAGCAAAACAAATTAAAGCAAATCTTGATAAATGCAAACACATTACATTCACACTGCGAAAACAGAAACCACCAAACATTGTACTAAACGGCACACACATAATACAAACAAGGCAAGTCAAATACCTAGGACTCCATATAGATACACGACTCACATGGAAACAGCATATTAAAGCAACAATAGACAAAATACAGATGGCAAGGAGGCAAATGTACTGGCTAACAAGTCGAAAATCCAAACTAAGAATAGAAAACAAACTAAAAAAATATAAAATGGTCATAAAACCAATCTGGACATACGGAATAGCACTATGGGGAACAGCAGCAATGAGCCATATAACCAAAATAGAGGCAATGCAATCTAAAATACTCAGAACAATAGCAAACGCGCCATGGTACGTTAGAAACGGGGACATTCGGGAAGACCTGGGAATACCAACGGTCAAGGAGAAGATTAACAGAAGTGCAAGAAGGTATAGAGAAAGAATAACAACGCACCCGAACCGGCTGGCAGCGGAAACGGTCGGCACATCAAACATAGAAAGAAGATTAAAAAGAAAACACCCAACAGATCTCACAAAGGACGTAACCCAACATACAAACACTCACCACACTAAAGAAATAAATCAATCAAATTCGAAGATGGTATGCCACTGGGGGTAGCCATCCACATGCTATATTGCTATATCACTAAGCTATAATATTTTACCAAATGTCCTACTGGACAAATTGTAAAATGTAAATAAATAAATAATAAAAAAAAATATCTAGACGGATTGCTTTTTCATCGCTAAGTACAATTTGTCTTTAATGTTTTCTGCATTGTATACTGTGCACGTATCTTTATGAATTCTATACATTGTTCTTTACGTTGAGACGTTCTAACGATATCTAACGTTGCAGTGTTGGAAATGTTTATATCGTTGCAAAATACGTTGAACGGTTTATCGCAGGATCTACTATTTTAGCAAATAAATTTTTGGGAAAGCGATTGCTCTCTGCTCTTGCTTGTGTTATATTTCGTAGAACTTCTAAGCAATTATACTGTTATCTTTCCATTTCTACTAACAAATGAAGGAAGACTTATTTCCAAAATTCATTAAGGAATAAAACAATAAAATATTGAGTAGACTTGTACTTTATTACTCTGCTATCAAAACACGTCAATAGCAATTAATAAGAGATATAACAAGATTCTATTATGTTTCCCTCCATAAATTTCATATAATATTAATCATATAATATTCTACAACATATGACAGCGATCTTCCCAGTGCGTTTAGCATAATATATATAATTTATAAAATATATGTAACATTTCCCCTTGAAGTCCTTAACATGCGTCATGATGTAGTCTGTATCAAATGTAGTGTCAGGTTGCACTATAACGAATAATAATATTACTGGAAAAAATGGAAAATACAAGTAACCAATGTAAAAAAGTAGGATGTCTCTTGTTTGAAGCAACACAACCTCTATACATCATCTGTTGTGTCAGTGCTTTTATATATGAGAATCATCTACAATTAATTACAACCGATCAGAATGAAATAATTACATAACTATCATACAGAATTATTTATAACACTGAGAGTAATTTAAAATTGTACGATACGATGCAAGAAATATTTTTATGTATAAAATATCGCAAATAAAAGTATAAGATAGTTTATATCAATGTAATCAGTAATTGAACGATACTATATATATCATTTGTTTTGGCAAAAAATTCTCATACTCATACAAGTCAAAAATGTAGAAAGAACGAGTTCCATCATCGGAAGATAAGTCAACGATTGCATAATTCTTGGTTTTTTGTAAAGAACTATTGCAATATTTATTGTGAAACTGTTTTTAAATATATTAGAACACTTGCGCTACTTTCATCGGTATTTATAATCTACCTTGGAATAATAACGGTAATATTTTATTGGTTATGGTAAGCAGTAGAGAACTAAGAGAACTATAGAGATTGAGGATCTCTCAGCGAAGAAAAAAAGGATATTCCTTGTCTGCAATGCCTGGAAAATATAAGCTCTCGAAAATGGGAGTCAGAAAAATGCTTTTTTTATTATTTAATTTGTAGTTTGAGGGCTTTCGGTTTGGTATGGGGCTGGAATATGGAAGAAAGACTGGATAGAATACAAAGAAGATATGTGAAATTGATCTTAGGTTTAGATATGACAACACCAAATTATATATTGATAGAAGAATGCAAGCTAAGAGAAATCAAAGAAAAAGCATTAAAAAGGGCAGCAAGGTATGAAGAGAAAGCCTTAGAATCAAAAAAGGAACTAGGAAGGGAGTGCGTAAAGGAAAAAGAGAGAAACTGGGGAAATGACCAAGAATAGAAAAGAGTAGGAAAGAGAAAAAAAGGGACTAGAAGAGGTGAGAAATGGAGGGACACAGATGGAAGCAAGAGAAGAGCAAGGAAGGATGACAGCAGACCAAGTTATAGAGGAAAGAAAAAAGAGATAAGTAGAAGAGAGGGGGGAAAGGATAAGGAAATCCAAGTATAATATACACTACAGAAACATAGCCAAAGAAAAATTACCAAAGTACTTAGAAGGGAGGATGAAGTGAAAGGACAGAAAAATACTGACAAATTCAGATGCGGAAACGAGACCAAAGCAAAAGAATATCGGAAAGAAGAGGGAGAAAAAAGATGCAAACTATGTAAAAGGAAAAAAGAAGACCTGAAACATGTAACAGAAGAATGTGACATAACGGGAGCACCAAAGGACATAGAAAAAACACTAAATGAGACTAGAGAAGGACTAACAGAACTAAAAGCAATAATAGAGAGGAGAAGGGTAATACAAGAAGGGGCGGAACGACAAGAAGGGAGCACAGCAAGGAGGCAAAGGCGCAAAGTTGCAATAGTTTTTTAGTCATTAGTTTTTAGTTTTTTCTAGTTTTTTAGTTTTTAGAGATAGAATAATTAAGGGAGTGCAATATAATAGAATGGATAAGAGGGGAGGTAGATATATAAGAAGCGAAATAGGTATAAGGGATGTAAAACCGAAAGTTCGTCCAAAGCCGAAAGTAATTTGTAATTTACAATTTGTCCAGCTGGACATTCGGTAAATTTTTCTAGCTTAAAAAAAAAAGAAAGCCATGTGATTCAGTCAAAGAGAGATGTTTCGCTGAAGATGTGCCAAGAACGGGTAGAAAACGCAAAATGACACTGCGGCAAGATATTCGTATCGTTCGCGAAATAAAGCACAATCCATTAATTACGATTCCTGAAATAAAATGAACAGCGAACTTGAAGAAACGTTCCATTCTTCTGGAGATCGACGGAAAGTGAATTCAAAATTTACGAGAATGCTCCAATGCATTACAGATTTAAGATATCAAACTAAGATAACGAGTGTTTCACAGAAGCACGACCGTCCCTATAGAATAAACTACGTCGCACAATTAGTAAAAAATACAATCATACAAAAGTATAACAATAAACACTGAAGAAAGTTCATTTAATAGAGAAATAAATTACAGTATCGATTATTAATAAAAAATAATCTTCAACATCTGGAAAATCGTCTACTAACACATTATTGAACAAAAGGGGTATCGGACAAAATATTGGACTTTTATGAAAAATAGTATTGCCATATTAGTTTTTCTAACATTAATTTATAAAATGTTCAGATATTTTTATAACACCAAAATTCACATTTTTCAACACTTCTTATATTTAAAAAACGCTTTCTTTTAAATTAAAAGTTTTTTACTTCGAGACCTATGCAATATAGTTCAGTATACTGCAAAATGTTTTTGTTGTTTTTTCCGTATTTATTTCAAGTACAGGGCAGAGAAATCAAAGTTGTTCTAGTGTCCGAATATTTTCCGGTCTGACTATATAACCGGGGATCGGCCTTATTGAGATATTCGTAAAAAATGCCGGTATCGCTACAAAGTATATTTGACTACAGTTATGCCTATTTGGCAATGGGAACGTCAGTATTAGTTGTAGGTTACCTTTTGTTTATAAACGAGAGTAAGGCGAGCAAAGGCTTAAAATAATGGCACAACATATACGATAACGATAACTACATATACGATGTGCAACATATGCCTGCTATAACTTATCTACTATAACTTATATACTAGCTCAATAAAAAGAGAATATCATCATTTATTAAGTTTAAGTGTGGGTTAGAGTTCTCGCCGACCGCTGCAAGGTGGGCGCAAGCGGTTGCGTGAAGTAATAACAAATTAATTATACAAATAGCATGCGTAGTGTATTATAAAAATAAAAAATGAATGAGTAATTGATATTATTTTAGGAAATAGAATAATCGTTATTGTACACTTATTATAGGCGGATGATTGAAGGATTGCAAACTCAAGAGTGTCTATCACAAAATAATAACGTGCAATCCTGGACTCTTAGAGATAAAGCAAACCTATATCTTTTCAGAGCAGCCCTTCGATCAATATCGTGCTATTTTATATATTTTTCATTACTGAGTTAAACATTTTATTTTGGATATAATATTAAAGTTTAATATATTGTTTATAGCAACATACTCCAAAGTAGCGATCTTGCTCTGTCAGTTATACATTAGAACTGGCAATTATATTAAAAAATGGGGTTGAACTTTACTGTAGGGAACTAAAAATCATTGTCTTTTTTATCTGCAATTTTGTAGTTTTCAATGTGTGGAATCCACAAATCCAAGTTTGAAATTACGGAATCCAATGACGCATACCATATGACTATGCAAAGCAAAACATCTTCAGAGTATTTTACATTTCTCTTTGGCGCCAAATGAGCTTATGTCCATTATATCATTCAATGAGTTGACGTCGCCATAAAAATTCGCACAATCCTCATCTTTGTCCCCATCCTTAGCTGGTCTCTAAATGAATTCTATTTCCTGAGTATGCATACATGTTACATTGAGTATATTATATTCGCAAAAAATTAGTTCGTACTAACACAATTGGCCGTCTAGCGTCAACCTGAAAATAAATACAGGAAACATTCGATAACTGCGAAAAGGTGCATAACACGATAAAAAGAGAGCGAAAAAACAACGCAGTGGTGAAAAAACGCAAATGAATTCTTTGGGCGCATTGGAAAAAACTGTTACCTACAGGCCTTGACACTGATATTGTTGCAATGCGCCGTTCACGCGAACTTTTACTGAACTGTCTCGAGATTCAACTTAATGTAACCAAGTTTCTTTAGAGCATAAAGGCAGCTCTGGGAAAAAAGGAGAATGCATGCACAGACTTGTAGAAAAATACTGAGGTGATATGTCGTGATAGGGTCGGAAGGAAAACTCAGATTTATTCAACGATAAATGTTTATTCACTGTAATGTCAATGAGTACACTTGACGCAGGACTCGCGATTATATTTGGTTCGCGAATGCGCGGTTATAAGTTACAGCTCGGATAGCTATGATTCGAGATGCACTACGAGCGCGGGCAATGATTGCACGAGATGTCGAGAGCTTAGGTAATTATTCGACTCGAACCGTGTAAGTGTAACGATCGTTGTATGTTGACTCGCTGTAATAGACTGACTTTTTTGTCGCGACGCTGCTGCGGAGGAAGCCTGCGTTGGGATGTGTCTAAGAATGCGAAGGCATCGGATTCGTTGAGAAAAGCTTTGGTTCGGAAAGTGAGGGAAATGTACGTTAATGTTTATTGGCTAATTCGTGTTGGTCGTTGGAAAAGGATGCTAGCTGCCCTTGAGAGGGTGTTGCTAGCGGGAAACATCGTACGTGAGAGATAGCAGATTTCTCGTGTGTCCCAGTGGTAGGTGGTCGACTTCGAGACTGATAAACAAAGACTGTTTGTCTCTTTGGAGGACCTTAGCTAAAATAAATCCTAAGATTTATAGCGGTCCTTAGGCTAGCTGGAAATATTCGGTACGAATGTATCGACATCTGGCAATCATCTTGTCCGCAGGTATAGGGTCTTTGTGTTGTGCGTCACGCGACGTAAACTGTTGGGAAGTTTACTGTCAAGTGCCGCCACAATGCTTAAATAAGTTTACTTAATAAAGTTCTATTACAGATCGATGATTGAAACGATGTTGAAAAGCGAGTTCCTAAGGGTGGACATCCGATTTTTCGGATTTGCCACTTTTTTAAGATGAATGGAAAATTAGAAATAATTGGTGGGTACATGTTCCAAAGAAGATTCAGCACCTGTGTACCGGTCGCATCAAGTAGCAACAGGTTTTACCGTTCTTCAAGGTGGATCTCACCAGTAATGGGAGAACTCTCTAACCTGAACATACGGATAAGACCAGGCACTTGCAATATTAATGATTTTTATTAAAAAAAGGAATAAATATTTCAATTCATAGATTACTTATGCAACACTTCAATTTGCCGAAAACAAAAAAAGAGTATGAAAAAACAGTAATATTACAGCCTTTTTTTAAAAAAAGTAATCGAACTAATCCGGGTTTGCTGTATACAAGTGTCCTTGAGTCGTCAGAATGAAAAACCAAATACATGTAACCAAATACATGTATACAAAATACATGTAATCAAACACGTTTGACTCAATAGGTCAAAATGATTACCATCCACGCGCAGTCAGTGGCTCCATAAACTGTACTCATTGAAAGATCCAGAATCCAATTTATTGCTAAAATAAAGTGTAAAATACCACACAAATTTTACATAATTTTACATTTCCCCGTTTTGAAAACTGATAGATTGCAAAAAAGTGATTAATTTTTGATTTTGCCCTAAAACAAAGTTCAGCCAAAAACGATAATAACATAGATCCAAAATTCGTCCACATTTTCCAATTTGGGCTGTACAACAGAAATGCTGAAGCAAAATCAGAAGATTTATACAGCGACACATGATATAATAGTACTTCAAAATAACGTATATACTGATTTATGCGAAGTAATGGTAACTACATGTGGTCCATAGGTGCTTAAATAACGTAATATTGGTAAATTTTTTGAAACAATATGCAAATAAAAATATTCTTAGCAAGTCAACGCTAGAGGAAGATATATTTAGATTTAAATTGATGAAATAATCGTTGGATAAAGTCGGATGTTGCATAAGTAAACGTGATGGTTAAACATTATGTGAAAGAGCAGTCTTCAACGTCTCATTCATTTGTTTATAAAGAATTGCAAAGGAAACAAAATCATGCAACCGTTACACGATTTATGAATTCCCCCAAAAATGTGTTATTTTTAATGTACACTTGCTGAGAACTATTGTTCGTAACTAATTCGATTTCGTATATATTGGAAGCTGGAAGAAGTTTAAAATTATTTTATCCTAACATGTTACGTGTAACATGTATAACACAGAGCTTGTGTAAAATAGCCGAGAAAATGAGACTACTATTCCCTTCGATCAATGTTTCTATGAAGCAAATATTTTTAAAAGTTGCACACATTGTGTCGGAACTTACAGAAAAACTATCAAATATGCTGATATGTGATGTTACAGGTAACTTCAGTATCATACAGGGTATCCAAAAAAAAAATTGCAATACAAGTCGCTGAAAGAGATAAGATTTGTTCATCCGAAGCCTCGTTTGCAAGGAGATCGAATTTGAATTTCTGTCAAATATCGTATTGAAGAGACCGAGCATTGACTGAATGTGTTCCGTCGTACGCGACTACTTTGTTCGTATTTACAACTTGGCATGGCCTGAATTTACTACACGAAGATTCGTGATCACAGAAGTAAACACGGCCCCGCGGGGCTTTAATTACAAACTCCGGGTAAACAAAATAAAAATACAAAACTACTCCGGCGCCTTACTGACGAGTCCACCGGTAGTCCCGGGACGAAACGCAAAACGTTATTATAGGGAGGATAATTGGACAAGGAGACTTATAAATTACGCTTGTATTTTCAAGAAGTACAGAAGAAATATTGAAGACTTTACCATACAGATCTTGAGTGGATATGGAATATTTAACGTAGATCGTAAGACGATTAATAAGGAGGCACACTCAAGATGCTGGGATTATAATGCTGAAGAAAATGATGCGGAGCATGCGTTGTACCACTGCCCTACGTGGATCAATGATAGAACAGTACTAGAAAAGTACTTGGGCATGCAACTCTGCTAAAGTACCTGGAAGAGAGAAGCTGGATGATAATCACTGGAAGAGATAAAGAAGGGGAGGAGTGGACATATATGGGGAGGGAGGAAACTCAGTAATAGATTATGTGATTGGAAATCAGGAGACGACAGAAGAAATAATCGACATGAAAGTAGGAAAAAGAACAGGGTCGGACCACATGCCGTTAAAAATAGAAATAGGGGGCCGGAATTACAAAAAGTAAGGAAAAGAAAGAAGAAGAGAAGGAGAAAAGGGAATGAACAAACTAAAGTGTGGAAAAATACCTGGAGGAATGTAAAGGCTGGACCTGCAAGGGAAGAACAGTAGAGGAAATGTGGACTGAAATCAAAAAGAAGATAAATGAAGCAATGCCTAAGCAGAAAGTGAAGATAAGGAAATGGGGCATGGGGGAGAAAGTGTGGTACGACAAGGAGTGGAAAGAAAGGAAAAGAGAGATGAGAAGGAAGATGACAAAGTTTATGAAAGGAAAATGCAGCAGAGAAGCGCTCACAGAGGAAAAAAGCCATTCAAGCAGTGGTGTAAACAAAAAAAGGAAAGACACGAAGAAGAAGAAATGTAGAAAATAAAGAGGATCAAAACAGAACAAGAAGCGTGGAAATATATAAATAAATACAGAAGAAGTAGAGATGGTATAGATGAGGATATAAGCGAAGAAGAGTGGAAAAATCACTTTATGGAAATTTTAGAAGGGACAGAGCAAAAAGAGGGCAGAAAAACGGGGCATAGAGAGGAAGAGAAAATAACGGAGGAGAGAGAAGATGTTGCGTCGGACAACACTCTAAACCAGGCCACACACCTCGGGCAAGATGGCAGCCAGATGTCTTCGGATCCTTACTGCGTACCCTCAATAGTCTCAAGTGCCCTCCGTAAATCTCAGGAATTTATCTCGAGGGCGGTTAGCATCCTTCTTCATCCACCACCATAGTAAATAACCAATTAACAACGAAGCCTATTTCCCTCACTCTCTTAGCCAAAATCGTCATCAACAAATCCGATGGTCCCGTGAGCTAGACACACCCATCCTTAGCTTTCCTCCACCACAGCATCGTCACCGAACTGCACTGATTTTCCATCTTTCAAACAGTCAACATCTTTTGACCGGGCTTACACCCGTAGAGCAGCCACTCACTTATCTTATACATACGCACCAGCGTAACTATCTTCCTTAGAAAGTTGTTGGAATAAATTGTGATTTATAACTTATTATACAGTGTTAAATTCATTGAACCACCTCTAATCGAAACAGGGGAACGACTATTTCGCGGCGTCGATTAACCGAGTCGTAGCGAGAATTTACGCCTCTCGCTGAAGCGTTTTCCTAGCGACAGCGTCTCTCCACGAACGGTCGTAACAGAAGATAATATAAAGAAGGAAGAGGTGATATACCAGCTAAGAAATTTGAAGGAAAAGAAAGCAACGGGGGAAGACGGGTTAGAAAATGAGGTATGGAAGTACACACCGAAGAAAGTGGGGGAGGCGTTATGGGAATTGTTAAGGAAAATATGGAATGGGCAGGGGATACCAGAGGATTGGAAAAAAGAAGTGATATGCCCGATATATAAGAAGGAGGACAAGAGAGTAGCGAAGAGTTACAGAGGAGTAACACTAATGTATACAGCATACAAGATCTATGCAGGGATACTGGACGAACGACTGAAGGCAGAGATTGAAAAGAAACTGGAAGAGAGCCAATTCGGATTCAGAAAAGGAAGAGAAGTGACCGATACGGTTTATGTTATAAACCACATCATAGACAAGTAGCTAGATGTGGCAGCACTCGACCACGGAAATTTCCAACGGCTTCGCGGCACAAAGCGTTATAATGCATACGCGGCAACCGTCGCTGACTTCTAATAAACGCGCGCGTAGTGGGGATATCGAGGGGCAACAAAGGAAAGGATCTGTTCGGTTTTGAACCAAAAAGATTCATTCTGTCCCGAGCCGCGAAGTGCGAAAGGTTAAGAGAAGCAAACACAATTAGAGAAATGAGTCGTCTACTCTTGAGAGTTCAGTTTTAATCGTTACTTGTTATTAATTGTTGTTAAACGTTAACCGTGGTTAAACGTTATTTGTTGTTAATTGTTAAGAGTCTAATAAACGTTATTGTTGAAAATCAAGGGTATTTTCTTGCGGGCACCATTACGGACGATCACCTCATAAGTGTGAATAAATATCTTGGTTGTTAAACATATCCGAATGCTCCTTCAGTACCTATCACGACCTATCCACCTCATAAGTAAAGAAAGAGGGAAATTATATACCTGCTTTGCGAACCTAAGAGCGGCGTTCGACAGACTAAACAGAGAGAAACTGGAGGAGAAAATGAGGAAAATGGGGATTAGTACAAGTGTACTCATCGAATATTACTGTTAATAAATATTTATTGTTGAATACATCTGAGTATTCCTTCCGCACCTATCACGACATCCTACCTCATGGCCATGAAGGGAAAAGAACAAGAAAGAGAAAGAAGGGACTAGAAGATGTGAGAAGAGGAAGGACGCAGATAGAAGCAGGAGAGGAGCAAGAAAGGATGACAGCAAACCAAATTATAGAAGAAAGAAGAAAGGAAGAAGCAGAAGAGAGGGGGGAAAGGATAAAGGAATCCAAGTATAATATACACTACAGAAACATAGCCAAAGAAAAATTACCAAAGTACTTAGAAGGGAGGATGAAGTGAAAGGACAGAAAAATACTGACAAATTCAGATGCGGAAACGAGACCAAAGCAAAGGAATATCGGAAAGAAGAGGGAGAAAAAAGATGCAGACTATGTAGAAGGAAAGAAGACCTGAGGTATGTAATAGAAGAATGTGAAATAACGGGAGGACCAAAGAACATAGGAAAAACGCTAAATGAGACTGGAGAAGGTTTAACAGAACTAAAGGCAATAATAGAGAAGAGAAGGGCAAACGACAGGAAGGATGCACAGCAAGGAGGCTAAAGACCAAAGTTGCAATAGTTTTTTAGTCATTAGTTGCTAATTTGTAGTTTCTAGTTTTAGTTTTTAGAGGTAAAATAAGCAAGGTAGTGCAATAGAATAGAGTGGAAAAGAGATGTAAGAAATGTAAAACCAAAAGTACGTTCAAAGCCGAAAGGCAAGGACTAAGCAATAACAAAATAAAAGAATAATACAAGAGGATCCAACAGACCAACATGCGATCAATATTGTGTAGTAAGCCCTATTATTATAAGACATAGAAACGCTACTATTCACATCTAAGGACGTAGGAACGCTATCAGTGACGTCTAAGGATGCAAAGCCTTCAGCACTTATATTTTCCTCCAAAATAATCAAATCTATCTGTCAAGCAAAGGAAAGAGTAAAGAGAAAAGCAAAGAAAACAGGGAACACTGTAACAATCATCTCGGAACAATGCAAAAGCCAGGTCGAACAAGAAATTACTCAGGCTGGAAAAAAAGACCGAATGAAAAAAATCTTTCAAAACCAGGAGCGCACTTAGCAGAGATGAGGAAAATGTAGCAGTGGAAAAATGAAAAATGCAAAATTCTTCGCTCGGGCTCGTATATTTTGTGATGAACTCGTTATATCACCGAAATCTAAGAAAAAGATGGATTCAGTGTATTATATGGCATAGATGAGTACATGAAATTTGCATAAATGTTGAGGACTGATGGTTTAACTAACTAGCACTGCTCATTAGATTAATTATATGATCTCTTACGTCGTATCGCAATTTATTCCGATTATGTCCATGAAGTGTGAGTTATCTGTAAAATTTAATCGTAGCGTTTAGCTTCCCTTCATAGACTTAGTTTATTGTAGTTCGTATCGTTGTCGTCTGACTTGGAGCCTATATATTCATGCACACCATCAACAGAATGTTTCGATCTCTCGTAAAGCGTCTTTTAATTGTTTTGCCAACCGATGCACTGATAAGGCGTCTTTCTCGAACACTCACTGCTGAAGTCACCAGGACGTGATTGCATTGGGTGATCGACAGAACGACGAGTTTTTGAAATTGCATGGTCGTCTCTCGGCCTACTCTAAGAGAGAGTCGAACGATGATATCGCGCTCCTTTCTATCTGGCTAGTCGTCAAGGCACTTCAAGTCCGTTCGAATCTATCAGTTTAGAGAATCGGTGTCAGTGCACTTCACTGAGCATGTGTTCACGTACGCTTTCGCGGGACATTCTCTTTATATTAATCATTGTAGAAACAATGGAATTGGAACGCCCAAAGAACAAAAAAGAATATAAGACAATTACTAGGGAAAATTAATTTTTATTATAAATTTATAGAAGATGCCTACAAACTCCTAGAACCACTTCATAACTTATTAATGAAAAATGTCGAATTCATCTGCAATGAAGAATATGAGAAATCATTTCAGAAGATCAAGGAATATCTCTGTTCAAGTCCGGTCCTAGCAACATATGAGCAAAACAAAGAAATATTCATTTATACAGATTCAAGTGGTGATGGTTTAGGAGCCGTTTTAAAACAACCCCAAGATAACAGTATGTTACACCCGGTTGCGCACTTCTCAAGAAAACTGAAACCAAACAGAATCAAAGATGAAAGCAATCTATCTCGAATGCCTTCCTATTAAAGAAGCGATTCAACATTACACATTACTGTTGCTTCGCACAGAATGCTTGATATGAAATGAACCTTATAGTGATAGCGTTCGTGATGAGAACTAGCTGCAGTGCGTATATAGCAGCAGATGGGTTCACGAAAATTGCATCAGGTCTAATATGGCGTTCTACGTGTACATCAACTGTACCTCGAATGATACACGTTGCTGAACCGAATAACAAGCGTATCAACTAAAAAATTGTAAAATAGAGATAACAATGAAGTGTTCGCAAGTGATCTTAGTTAATATATCTTGAACTTTGTTGCTGCATTTTCGATGATAGCAACTAGTGTTATTTGCAAGAATTGCAAAAGAAAAATTCAATCTTCTAGAACCAGAAACCGCGGCTTAGGTTCCAAAATTGCAATTAAGTGTGAGTATTGGATGAAATTTTTCAATTCATCTCCACTAATTGGCAATGCCAATCCATACCAAGTCATCTGAAATAAATCGCAGGATTGTGTTGGCGACTTTTAGAGAGCGGAATGGGAAAGATAAATTTATTTTATGGCCTAATGGATATTTTTCAGGGATTGGCTATCAATAGATACTATGGCTGTCCGGAAAATTTACATTCTGTTGTCTTACGGGTATATAATCGTCCAATTTCGAGAGCTACCGAAAAAGACAGAAGAAAAGTTAGCGTTTCGGAAGAGAGAACGCCAGGAAAATAAGAGAATTGAATTCTTCGTGCGGGCTTGCTACACTCCTCGGGAAACACAGTAAGAAAGTGCTTGATATAATTGTAAAATCTAGGTTTCTCAATCTTACAACGTTGCATGGGAAAATAAAACGGGCACAGAACAGTACAATGATTAGTATGAAGGCAACAAAGATAATTGCACTATAAACCATATCAGTGCTAATAAAGTGGAAATTGATGTCATCACAGAAATATTTATGAGATCAGGAAAAAAACATCATGCCAATTATAGTACATGTATTGGAGATGGAGATAGCGAAACGCATAAAGATATTAATCCATATGAAGATATTGTTGTTTAAAAGAAAGAATATGTTGGTCATGTATAGAAACGAATAGGCACAAGGCTAAAGGATGCCAAATAATGTTAAATAAACTGTTTTCGAGTAATTACAATAGCGTTTTCACAAAAAGTGGAATTTCTAACTTGAGAAGGACAGACATAATAATTTGTAAATGTCCTAAGAATAGCGAAGAGTATAATCCATGCATGTTTTGAACCAGTTAAAGCTGGATTCCAAGTCACTTTAAACAAAGTTCATCTGAAACAGAACTTTTGTTTGTAATTGCTTTTATTTGTATTTGCTTTTTAGATGAATATAATTAAGTGCTGTGGTCAAAACCTGAACCCTCGTCAACATTTTATTGCCGATCTATTAAATTTGTATTTATGAAAGAAAATGAGACATTGGTTAGGGAAAGAGGTAATAATGGAAATAAATAATCTTTCTCGCAATACATACAATTCAGACAATGATAATATAAAAGTTATCTTTGCTTTGCGCTTAGCCATGCTATACGGTAACATCGGTAATATTTTATCAAATATAAATGTCGGTCCCAAAATGTTGTACCGGTGAAGAATCTTCAAAGAAAATGAATTCGATAGATATTATTCAATAACCTCGCGTGTGCAGATATTTCGACGTTAGCACGCGAGCTAAGAATTTAATCGTAATTCGACCGTGCCAGTTTGTACTTTCAGGAAGAAAACAACCTTATTAACCGGACAGTTCTATGTAAATATTTATAAATTGCACATTAAGCGAACTTGTTTACGAGTTAAAATCCAAAGGTCTCAGCTGTAAGAACCACAAGAAAAGATAAAAGAGACGTACCTTTGGAATTTCAACCTCATAAACGTCGTGAGGTAAACTCTTTTCTTTTTGGGCTCACTCAAAACAGAATATTGGTATCGTATGATCCCAAGAATTATGATCCCATTAATACAAATATGTATATAACAAAACAAAAATGAAACGTATTCTTTTCATTTGCAATTTTAAATAACGAATAGAAAAGATAACGCACACATGCAGTTTATGACCTTCTTTAAATGGTATAATGCATTCCATAATTAAAAGAGAATAAAGAAACAAACTTACCAAAGCAATTGGTCCATAGGCAAGAATTTATGAAGTTTTATCTTACTCGGAAGTCAGTTTGCCTGAATATCACAAAATCCATTCACCTTAAATTTCTGGCAACGAGAACTCTTCAAATTTCCTAAAAAATGAATTTTAACAGACTTTTTTTTCAATTTTTTAAATTTTAACAGGCAATGTAATATTTTAACAGATAATTTAACATTCTAACAGAAATAGTAACAAGGGAAAGATAGCGTGTGCAAAAATGCGTGAAAGGGCATTTAGAAAAATCGAAATAATTGGAAATATAATTAAAAAGTGAAGAGAAAATATCATGGGTTTCATGCCTGGAGCATAAATGTGAAAAATTTCCGCTTTTGTAACAAATTCTACATCCTTTTCTTTTTTTGTTTAAATTGAGGTGTGCATTGAATTTCATGACAAAATAATATATATTCATATATAAATATCAAAAATAATAATCATTTTCCTTAGTTTATTTATCAAAAGGTCATTTCCTTATATTATTATAATACAAAGAATTATATATATATATATATATGATGTATAATGCAAAATAAGTATATAAAAATTAAAATTGATTTCACAATTACACTTGAATATGGTATAAAAAGAAATGTTTGAAAGAAAATTTCAGATACATTCATTTCCGGAGTTATTTAATTGCTTTTCATGTTTAGTTGTAAATTTCCACAATTGGCCAAATTACAAAATTCATGCCATTGACATTAAGGAAACAATATAGAGTGTAATAAAAGGAAAACAAGAAAATACAAATTCTGACAGTGAATTTAGTAAAAAATCAAGAAAAAGTAAGACAGACGTTAGGAAAATATAGCAAAATAAAAGAAGCTCAAAAGGGCAACGGTAACCATAATAATAAGAAAGAAACACAAGAGAAAGGTCACTAAAATAAATTACAAAGTGTAAAATAGCGGTAGAAGACAAAAAACAAACAACAAGTAGGAGCAAAGAAAATAAGTTATACAATAAAGGAAATGAAGGAATGATTTTAAATCAAACCTTAAATCCTACAGAAAGTACATATAATTTTTTTTTTTTTTATTTAAAATTTCACATTCATAATTTGTCCAATTTGGACATTTGGTAGAATTTTTTATCTGTTTGATTATCATGTGGGTGGCTACCCCCAATGGGGTACCATCTTCGTGTTTGTTAAGATATATCCATTGTGAGGTCTGCTGGGCGTTTCCTTTTTAGTCTCCTTTCTATGGTTGTGTTGATCGTTTCCGCTGCCAGCCGGTTCGGGTGCGTTGCTATTCTTTCTCTGCACCTTCTTGCGAATCTGCTAATCTCTTCCTTGATCGTTGGTATTCCAAGATCTTTCCGTATGTCCTCGTTTCTAACGTACCATGGGGCGTTTACTGTTGTTGTTTGTTTTCTATGCTTAGTTTGGATTTTCGACCTGTTAACCAACACATTTGTCTCCTTGCTAATTGTATTTTGTCTATTATAGATTCAATACGCTGTTTCCATGTGAATCGTGTATCTAAGTGGAGTCCTAGGAATTTGACTTGCCTTGTTTGTATTATGTGTGTGCCGTTCAGTGTAATGTTTGGAGGTACCTGTTTTCGCAGTGTAAATGTAATGTGGTTGCATTTATCGGGGTTTGCTTTAATTTGTTTAACTTGAAGCCACTTTTCTATTTTTGTGATATGTTCTTGTAGTGATGTGACTGCTGTTGCAGGGTCAGTGTGCCTGACTAGTACCGCTGTGTCGTCCGCGAATGTCAGTATTTTGCTATTGGTAGTTGTTGGTATGTTGGCCGCGTATAGTGTGTATAGAATTGCTCCTAAGACGCTTCCTTGCGGAACCCCTGCCTTGATGTCTTTAACTTCAGAGTATGTGTCTTTAATTTTTACTACGAAGGTTCTGCTGCTTAAGTAAGATTTAATTAAATAGTATATTTGCTCCGGGAATTGTTTTCTGATTGATTGAAGTAGACTTTCGTGGTTTATTTTGTCAAATGCTTTCTCGATGTCCATAAAGAGGGCTGTGCAGTATTGTTTGTTCTCTAATGCTAGAATTATTTCATTTGTAAGTCTGTGCATTTGCTCTATCGTGGAGTGTTTGTTTCTGAATCCAAATTGGTGATCAGGTATTAATTTTTCCTTCTCTATTATTGGTTTTAACCGGGCGTAAATTATTTTTTCTAGTACTTTGGAAAACACGGGAAGTAGTGATATTGGTCTATAAGATGTTGTTTGGTGTGGGTCTTTGCCTGGTTTAGGTAACATTATGATCTGTGCTAGTTTCCATAGTTTAGGATAGTATTGGATTCTTAATATTGCGTTATAAATTATTGTGATTAGTCGTATCGCTTTTGGAGGAAGGTTCTTTAAAATTTTACCATTGGTTAGGTCGATCCCTGGTGCTTTATTGTTTTTTGTTTTCCCGATTATCTTTCTAATTTCTTGTGCTGTTGTTTTAGGTATGATATAGTGTTTGTTATTTGAGGTTCTAGTTGTTAACGCATCATATCGGTATGACAATTGTGGTTGCTATTATTGATGATATGCGGTGTAAATATGTTGCTTAGGTGGTTGGAAAATTCTTCAGCTTGTTCTTTGTTCAGCTTGTTCTTCATTGCTTCTTGCCCATGTATTATCTGCTTTTCTGATTGCTGGGACTAGTTTTATTGGCTTCTTTATTTTTTTTATGGCTTTCCATAGGGAGTAGTTGGAGTTCTCATGCGCAGATAGTGACTCTATGAATTTTGTGAACTCATTGTTATTGTGTTCTTTTATTTTGTTTTTAATTTCCTTTGCAAGCTTATTTAAGTGTTTTTTATTTTCTTTTGATCTATGTTTTTGCCATTTTGCTGTCGCTTTTTTTTTCTCTAATTATTTCGAGGATGTCTGGCAGAATTATTTTTGTTTGTCTATTGGTTGGTTCAGGTATAGTGGTTGCCCATGCTGCTTCTTGGATAGTTTCAGTAAGTGTTGTTACTGCTTGTTCGATGTGTTCAGGTGTTTTCAATGGGATGTTACAATTGATTTTGTTCTCAATTATTTCTTTAAATGTTTGCCATTTGGTGGTTTTATTGCATAGCTTCTCTGTGCTGCTGTAAAGTATTGGTTTGTTTCTGTATGTAATTATTATGGGCATATGGTGGGAGGTAAGCTCGAGGCTGGGTGCTATATATAGTTTATTTCCATTTAGTCCCTTTGTAACTGCAAAATCAAGTAGGTCAGGTATTTTGCTCAGGTCTGTCGGCCAATATGTCGGTCTTCCTGTGGATAATATATTGAGGTTAATGTTTCTAATGTATTTTTCCAAGGTTCTACCTCGAGGTGTAGTGATTCTTGATCCCCATAGTGTGTGCTTTGAATTATAGTCTCCCGCTGCAATATACTTGTCACCTAAATGTTGAAAGTACTCTTCCCACATTGGTGACGTAATTTTGTGTCGCGGTGGTACATATACTGCTGATAACTGTAAATAGTTGCTGCTAGTTTGTACTGTAACGGTGGTTGCTTGGATATATTTCTTACTGAGCTGGCTATGTAGGTGATATTTAATGTCGTTTTTTATTACTGCTGCCATCCCTCTGTGTGCTTTCCCTGAGGGATGCTTGGTGTC
This sequence comes from Bombus vosnesenskii, assembly GCF_011952255.1. Classification (NCBI taxonomy): domain Eukaryota; kingdom Metazoa; phylum Arthropoda; class Insecta; order Hymenoptera; family Apidae; genus Bombus; species Bombus vosnesenskii. Next base: position 119,591 of record NW_022883149.1, read on the forward strand.
GTATATGGTGTAGTGCGGTATTTTTATATAGCTTTTTATAGTGAAGTGTGTTTCTGAAACATGTAGTATATCGATATTATTGTTGTACAGGAATCTTTTAGTTTCTAGGACCGTTTGTTGTAGGCCGTTAGAGTTCCAGGCTGCTATTTTAGGCGTGGCTATTTTTATTTTTTGCTCATCATGTTAGTAAGTAATTGTAACATGACTGTTATCTGCTGTGTTTGCTGTCTGAGGAGTTCGTTTTGTTCGCTTATCATTTTTGTGAGTATTTCGGTGTTTTTTATGGAATGTTTTATTAACTCTTTGATTTCTGTAGCGTCGTTGCTGTGGTTGTTATGTTGTTGTTTGTCTAAGGGAGACACCGGTTGACTACTTGCGCGTAGCTTCAGTTTCTAGCGGTGTTGGTGTTAGTGTGGTTATTGTTCCTTACATGCTGTGTATTTGGTGTTGACGTAGATTTTTTGTCCTCTTGCGTATGGAAATTGTTGTGTGTCCTGTTTCAAAGCGGCGGAAAAAGTTTGCTTTGTAGTTGTTTTCTGACTACGCAGCCTTTGTAACTCGCTGGGTGATTTCCACCGTTTATTTTTCTCGTGTGTGGGCAGTTCGCTGTTAGGTGCTCTCCTGTGCATTTGACACACGCTGGGTTCCTGTTGCAGTAATTTTTGGTGTGTCCATATTGTTGATACCTCATGCATTGTGGTATGTCTTTTTTGTGCCTGGATGGCTCGACTGTAATTAACGTGTTTAAAGTTTTTTTAATATCGAAAATTTCCTTGTTGTTATTTTTAGGTTCTAATTCTATTAAGAATAGCGGTGATGGTTGCTTCTTATCGTACCTTGTAATATTGTTTATAGTTCTTGTTTGGTGGCCAATATTTGCTAATTCGTCACTTAGTTTTTTTGTGTTAATTTTTGCATGCAGTCCTCTTATTACTACTTTGTAGCTCCTATCCGATTTGAGAGTGTGGCATATAGCATTTTTTCCCCTTAATTCTTTTATAACTTTCCTATAATTTTCTGGTGTGTTTGTTTGGATTTTTACCTGTTCTAATTTTCTTTGTTTTATTGTGTAATTATCCTTTCCAACAATATTGTTAAGTTGATCAATAAGCGCCTCAACAAATATTGGTGGAGGTTTTGTAATGTGTGTTGATTGAGTTGTGGTATTGCTTGTTGGGTCATCGTCTAATTCTTCTGTTAGCAAGCTGAAAGAGTTCCTTAGCGGTAATTGTTGCAGCCATCGCTGCTTTCCCGTACCTAGATTACCTGTTATTTTTCTTTTTTTGTTATAGCTGGCTACCTTCTAGCTTTCGTCCTGTTGAGTTGTTACTTTGTTGAGTTCCATGTCAACTTCAATTGTGGCTGAGCAGTCCTGTCCTTGGTTTGTTGGTTGACTTGTTTTTGATGTATCTGTTGTTTTGTATATGTAGTATTGATCTTGTTTGTATATAGTTTTTATCGGTGGAATATTTTCCATAGTAGGTTTGCTAGTCTTCTTAATAGAAGACACAGGTTTCCACCATTTGGCTATAGGCGTAACCGTTCTTAAATTTCTCTTCAGCTTTTCCCACTTGCCGCGATTTTCTGAAGCACTAAAGTACATATAATGTTGAAGGGAACAAGGAATATGAAAGACAAAGAAGGTAAGAAAAATTTATCATTAATTAAGAGAGATTTTATATTATAATAGAAAGATACCAGAATATAGAAAAAGATAGGAGAAAAGAAAAAAAATGAGCAGATGAACAAAGCAAACTGGGCTGAAGAAAGGAGCAAACTAACAAAAAAAGTGAGGTAATAGAAGAGTCAGACAAAATTAAAAGAAGAAAAGAGAGAGAGAACTATTATTATAAAAAGGTTGTAAATAAGAGATAAAGTAGAAGAACCCAAAATGAAATTGAACATAAATAGATTAAACTTTGTTTCAGGGCATCACTCTTTTGTGGTCATTGTTTGTATCCTCTAATGTTATTTCATGAATATGAAAATGAATATGAGAACGAAAAATAACAGTTTTGAGTTTAGTGCTCAATTGTTTCACAAGTAGTGATCAATATATAAATTGATTTGGCAAAGGCAACTTTTGGTATTTTGTACGAGGAGAAAAATATATATAACCCAACTTATATTATAGCGAAAACATTCATGGTATGGACAGAAATTAATGCTTTAATGGTAATCTGACATAAAGACAAAGTCAACCATACACAGTATAGGTATATGGTATAAAAATATGGGTTCTCCACTACTCAACAAGAATAGATAAAACACAAACACATTTCCTAAAAAGAATATTATACATACTGAAATACCATGTAATGCCAGATTATGTGATTAAAAGCAATAAGAATAGTCTTGGAACACAAAATAATAAAATGAGGCATAAACTACATGTTAAAACTGGCAAACATGGGAGAACACATAATTAGACAGGAAAACATTGCAAAAAGTAATACATACATAATAAACTCAAATAGAGTTAGGAAGCAGATGGTACAGAAATAATAATAAATTTAAACTGAACAATAATAGAAGAAATAACACAAATACTTGCTGGATAAAAGAAAGAAAGAATAGAATAATCTACTTATAGTGAAGTATATAAATATGCTAAAAATATAGAAAAAAATAATTAAAGTTTCTTGCATATGAAACTGTTATTAATAACTAAAAGGATAATCAAAGTTAGAGTAGCTGGGAGACAGGAACAATCAGTGAATGCAGAAAATAACATAAAATACAAAACAGATGAAAACAAAATGTATAATATGTGTAAGAAAAATATATTGGATAATATTAAGATTTTACAACAAAATTCATTAAAAAACAACAATAGGATGGTGATTTTTTTTCTGACAAAGAAAAATAGTTACAAGGACTGACAAATTTTATTAAAAAGCAAAAGCAGCATTAAGCTAAGATCATTTTATCATAGAAGAATAGCAATTCAGACAAATTCACAAATTATAATAATCTAAGAACAACTTAAATACTTTGTTATGTTTGTTTTGCAGTAACCAACAAATTTAAAGACTTAGCCTAAGTATAAATATGCCATAAATAATTCTATGTAGAAATAAACATAAATAATATTAAATAAATAGAACTTTTCTTATTGAAATGTGACAGTCTGTAATAAAAGATAAATTAAAAAAGAAAAAATAACTTTAACAAAAAAGAAATTTATAAAAATTTATTCTTAAAAAATTGTGGCCAATCAGATACGTGAAATAAAAGATTATTAGAAGAAACATGATTAGTCTACAAGAAGATCATACGAAAGGAGAAATGAAACATGTACCGTATTCTCTCAACATACGATTGCGAAGAAGTTTACTTACTCTATATTTCATTTCCGAACTTCTTCGTTTCCACGCAGTCATAGCAGTTCAGAACTATTTTATGAAAATCAAGAATTTCCTACATCAAATTATTTGATTTGCAAGACCTCATATATTTCTAAATTACTTACACAAAATTAGTACAGCCTATGAACAATGCAAACATTAAAAAGAAATAAGCGATACAGTAGCCCAAACAAGGACAAAGGTTGAAATAAGACAACAAAAATAGCAGTTATTATTCAAATTTGTATGAAAAATCCTTCAGAAATTAAATTCTTCTTTTAATGAAAGACGGTTATGTATATGAAAATCAAAAATGCAGTAAAAATACAAAAAATATAAAAGAAGAAAACTGTATTTGTTATTACGACTTACTTTTGCATGTAGAATAATTTCCATTTCGGTTACTGCACTACCCCTGTTATTAAATAGGTTTTGGAGTTCGATATTTAATTGATTCACACAGATTCAGTTTTTATATTCTGTATTTCACCACCATGTACAGCCATATGAACACACCGGATACTCTCAGATAATTAACACGTGGCAGAAGCCAAAACAAAAGGGCGTCGTTAGAAGTCGTACCAACTTCGCATGTAGGAACTAGTGATCATACCAACATGACATTTATCTCAACAGATTAAACAGTACTGAACTCTATGATGATGCGCTAGCATGATATAATGTCGACGATGAGGTAGCGTTGTTTGCTGATTGGTTATACTTCAGGACTACATGTGGGACCTCTGTACGATCGCTGGTTAAATCGGTCACTTTGCGATATGCTTATGAAATCTAAACGTAATTCTTTTGTTAACATTTTCATAATTATACTTCAATTTTAGGATTAATTAAACAAATATTTAATAATTATTTTAATATCGATTACTATATATAACGATTATTATAATGCGAAATTTTATGTGTAAATAGTATGTTAAAATATGTAAATGTATATAAAATAAAATATATAAATGTGTGCATATCCAAAATATATTACATGTGTGTGTACCTACATTCAAAACACGTAACAGTAATACAATATTCTAGATTACGAATTTGGATTTATCGTTCATTATGTTCTTTCATTACAATTTAGTTGTCAGTTGCAAATCGATTCATAAGATTCATAAGGGAAGGATCTTTTTATTGCAAATAGACTAATGGAAAGTTTTTCTCTAAAATCAATTGCAAATAATAATTTTGAATAAAAACGGAAGAAGAAATGTCTTTCCTAAAGGAAGAAAAATGAATAAGGTATGAAAATCTAATAGCTGATAAAATTTTATTCGTTATTCCTTATTGACTGTCGATATTAGACCTTGATATTTCGTGTCAGGTATCCCTATCTCTGACATTCAATAAGAAAGGAGAACGTTTGTTTAGAACCTTACGTCCTCGAGAATGTTTCTAGTCCTATAACAAACAGTTTTTCTAAACAAAATCTTATTTTTAAAATTACATATTTACATACATTATATTTAAAAGTCTCGCTCTGACAAAATAATATTATTATACAGATGTATAGCATTACAAATTAGAAACAGAAAAGACATGTACCTCTGTAGCTCATAACTTTCTTTGACGAAAATTTATTCCTATTCTAATTATAAAGTTTTTAGTAATAATAATAACAAAATAATGACTCGATGATTGAGTATATATGAACAAAGTACCCGTATCTGAAATGTTTATTATTTTGAAACTTAGTGAGGCACAATTATTTCATAAAGTTTATTATTCTCGCTTTGTTTCGTGCAAAATCAATAATTATATCTTCGTAATTTCAATTTTCACATAACTTATTCAAATTAAATAATCAATTAGATAGTCTTCCCTGAGACATAGTAGTATGTATATGTCGGATCGGCATTGGAAATGGGGTTGTGGGCGTCAAATGAATCTTCTCGAGGATTAGCCATTGATACGGTACACACAGGCGTAGTTTATTACAATGATAGAATTATTACAGTCTTAACAATTGATCACGGCGGTTCGGCACTCGCGACGCTAGTGACGATGCTCTCGGGCTCAATAACGAATCCGCGGTCAACGGGACGACAACAGAACGTACTCACAAAGTCCAAGTCTGAGAATAATCACTGATCGCGAAGTCGTTACTCTTCGATCGATGAGATCGCGAGCGAGAATGACTTTCCCGTCCCGATGATGCCACACAGGAAAACTATAACGGGGTGTGTCTAAGGATACGAGATCATCGGATTCGTCGAGAAAAGCCTTCGTTCAGAAAGTATTGCTGCTAATTGGTTAATCTCCATATCGGTGGTTAGAAAGGGATGCTAGCCGCCTTCGAGGGAAAGTTGCTAATGGGAGATGCCGCTCGTTGAAAAATATGTCTCCCCTATCTTCCCGTAGTTGGGACAAAGACCGTTTGTCTGTTTGAAGGACTTTAGTTAACTAAACCTTAAGATTTATAACGGGCCCTCGGGCTAGCCGAACATGTACTGCGGAGACGCATCGACATCTGGCAATCATCTTACTCGAAGAATAGGGTCTGCACGTGGCGAGCCACGGGACAGAAACCGTTGGAATGTTTACTGTCGCGTGTCGCCACAAATATTTCTTTTAAGGAGAGCTATAGAATTACTTCATACCTTTGTTAGGCAAAGCGTTCATCCCGTGACCGCGGCTACGTTCGGCGAGTGACTGTCGCCTCGAGCCCAAGCTCATTATCACAATTCTCGAATAATTACAATCGGGTTGAATAACTACAATTGTTCAATTACAGCTATAGTAGACTCTAGGTTACAATGTTGCGGGATTATCCAAAATTCCAAAGGCTCCGGTGTTCTTTCATCTCCGACACGGCCATCCTGACTATCACACGTCCTCGTGTGCAGCTAAAATATCGTATTTCTTACATTAGATTCGATATAACTGACATTATTTGCGATTTAACTAAATGTCCAAATAAGTCAAGGGTCCAGTGCAACAACAAAGTTTCGTTCGGAGGTTTGACAACAGAAAAATAAAAGAGAATAGGAATTTGTGATGTTATAATTTGTATTCAAAGTGTTAGGTGCGTTCTGTGAGTCGCCAGTCGGACCGTAATGACACAACAGATCATTTTCGATTTCGTACACCGGTGAACCTCAGTTTGTTGGATCATATTGCCACGTTGGGTGCATTACACCCAGAAAGCACGTAAGCCCACTCAACGGGTTACAACAAAAGCACGTAACCCCACTCAACGGGTTACAACAAAAAGCACATCAACCCACTCAACGGGTTACAACAAAAACACATCAACCCACTCAACGGGTTACAACAGAAACACATCAACCCACTCAACGGGTTACAACAAAAACGCATCAACCCACTCAACGGGTTACAACAATAGCACATAAAACCACTCGGTGTATTACTATGACCACAACGCAGTGTTAATGATCCTCTGAGGTCAGTGTACTTGCATCGTTATTATCACCGCCGTTGTCATCACCGCAGACGTCTAACTCAGCAGGGACGCAACTTTCTGGCATTTTTCTCAGTCTGTCGTGTCTGTCCTTATATGATCGTTTGCCGTCTAAGGTTTTTAGGGTATATCTATCTCCTTCCAAAATCTCGGCTATTACGAATGGACCCCTGAATTTCGGATCTAACTTCGTCTGGTTTCTTTCCTCGTTTTTACGTAACACGAAATCGCCAAGGTTGAACCTAACTATTTTAGCTTTGTTTTTGTCGAACCTATCCTTATCGTATTTGGCGCTTGCTTCTATATTCTTTATCGCCTGCTGTCTTACATGGGAGATATTTACCTCTCTTTCTTCGATACTGTCGGGTAGGGATAAGCCGTAGGGTCTCGCTGTTTTACCGATTAGTAGTTCCAACGGGCTTGACTTAGTCACGCGGTTGGTGGTACAATTTAAGGCCAGTTGTATTTCCCCGATCGCGTCTTGCCAGGACCGCCCGGTGGTTTCTATTGTTGTGAACATGTTTTTTAGCGTACTCATAATACGCTCTACCTGCCCGTTGGCCCTACTAACTCCGGTCGCAATTAAATGGAGTTTAATGTGTTTATCTTGACAAAAGTCTCGAAATTCTTTGCCCGTAAAACATCTTCCCTGATCCGCTATTATCCGGCAGGGACTGCCGAACAAAAAATATAGCGGACTTAAGCGCTTTAATGGTGTTAATGGAGTCTAACTTACGGGTATGGTGCAAGTATACGAACTTGGTGAAGGCGTCGACCAACACAATGACGTATTCCTTCGAATCGTTTTTACCGCTTAGTTTGCCCGTTATGTCCACATGAACCGTATGCCAAGGTATACTGGTCTTAGGTATGGGGTGTAGTTCGGCTTGTACTCTACCCGAACTTGCCTTTGAAACTCGACAAGCATGACAGTTCTCTACGAATTTGCGAACATACTTCGCCATTCCTTCGAGCCAGTAATACTCGTACAGTTTTTCAAGCGTTTTATCCCAACCTAAGTGCATAATGGACTGGTGCACATGGTTAATAACGGACCACCTAAACCCTCTCGGAACGATGGGCAGGCAGAGAGTTCTACCTTTCCTCTGTATTTTACGATGAAGGGTGCCGGACCGTAACTCATACGTATTCGCGACGTCTTCCGCGAGCCCTTCGTTCTGTAATTTATCGACGATCTCGGAAATTTGTGGGTCGCGACGTTGTTCCGCTAGTAGCCAATCGTCGGAGATTTCGGTTAGGTTAATTTCTTTCTCTACGATTTTACTGAACGTACTGCGATCCAAGTCTACGGGATTTCGCGAAAAGAAATCTACGTGGGCCATCCGTTTACCTTCCCGGTACCTAATGTCAAAGGTAAAAGTTTGCAGGTAAGCCCACCATCTGTAAACCCTGTCGTTCAAGTGTACCTTACTACTGGATGCTTTAAGGGAGTTGCAATCGGTGACAACGAGAAATTCTCGTCCGTGTAAATAATGACGGAAGTGCTTGACGGCGTTTACAACTGCTAACGTTTCCAATTCGTAGGAATGATACCTAGATTCCGCAGGGCTAGTCCTTTTGCTGTAATACTCCACTACTCGACTTTTTCCTTCGACCCTGTGCATTAGAATGGCTCCATATCCTTCCGAGCTAGCGTCCGTATGTAATTCTATGGGGTAATTGGGATCAAATATCATTAGCACCGGCGCGTCGGTCAGAACGGAAATTACCTTTTGTCTTATCTGTTCGTGCCTATCCGTCCAAGGTATATTCTTGTTACTCGAGGTAAGTGCGTACAGGGGTTTCATTACTTGTGAAAATTTGGGAATAAAGCTCCGGAAATAAGAGGCCAAACCTATGAATTGCCTAAGTTGTGTGACGGTCGACGGTGCAGGTAGAGAACTCAAGGCTTGTATTTTACCCGGGTTTGGGCGGACTTCTCCGTTACGAATTACGTATCCCAAGTAGAGTACCGATGTCTTTAAAAAGGAGCATTTCGAAAAGTTAAAGGAGAATCCGGCTTTCACGAGGGTATCTAATACGGTGCTCACCCATTCTAGAGCTTGGTTTACTGAGTCGGCAATAATTAGGACGTCGTCCAAGTAAACAACAACGAACGAATACGCGAGGTCGCCTAAGGCGTTGAGAATGGCCCTCTGGAAAACGGATGGTGCATTTTTCAATCCGAACGGCATAGTCACGTACTCGTATTGCCCGTTGTAACGAACGCCGTATATTCCGTCGAATTAGGATGAATGGGAATTTGGTGGAATCCGCTGGCCATGTCCAGGCTAATGAAGTATCTCGCCTTCTGCAATCTCGCGATTTGGTCCGCGATGAGGGGTAGGGGATACCGGTCCGCGACCGTATTTTTATTTAATGCCCGAAAATCTACGCACAGTCTATCTGAGCCGTCTTTCTTCTTTACAAGTAAGATAGGGCTCGCGAACGGTGAGTTGCTCGGCCTCACGATTTTTGCTCTAATTAACTCGTCTATTCTCTCACGCACTATCCTACGCTCTTCTTCGCTAAGTCGGTAGGGACTTCTTTGCACGGTAACATTAGGGTCGATTAACCGTATTTCCAACTGGCCCGTGCTTACGCGAGTACGTGGGAAGCCCGTAATGAATGAATCTTTGAATTTCTCGAGGACAGAAATTAACCGACTTTTATCATTACCAACCACGTCAGTGTCAACCGCATTGATATTGATCTCGTCCTCGGGGGTTTTACTACAGGCATTAATAGTCTTCGTTTTACAAATATCGACGCTATTCCGTGTAATAGTTACATCAAAACCCTGGCTTAAGATCTCGCGGCCAATCATGATATCATAATGCAGGTGACCATCGGCCAGAACGTGGAAGGTTATCTCCAATGTAAAACAGTTAATGCGTACCGTAGATAAGATCTGGGATGTACTCTTAACGCAGGTGTTTCCTATTCCTCGCATAACTACTATATCTGTCGTTCTTCTACCGGAGAATTTCGGAGCGACAGATTCTCTAATTAATGAGCACTCGGCTCCGGAATCGAAATAAAATGGGAACGACTCACCCAGATGACTTAAACTACCGGCTGGGGAGTCCACCACGCAGGAGTTGACTTTACGCTCATCCTTGGGGCCTGGTCTACCGTCCCGTCGCGCCGGGCAGTTAGGTGCGATATGGCCTTCCGCTTTACACCTGTAGCAAACCGCCTTGGACGGTGCGGCCGGTCGGTTTCCTTCCTGGCGTCGTGCATCCCTCTGCTGTTCGTTCTGCATCTTCTTGTAGCAGTCCTTTATTCTGTGTCCGAGAGTACCACAGTAATGACACCTCGTCTGGTGGCCCGATAACTTGCGACGCTTAGCTTCGGGTTCCGCCGGTGCATATCTCGGCGAAAATGTCGACTCTTCTTCGTAACAGAAGGGTCGCATCTCGCTCAGGAATTGGTCCTCCGTTCTGATATCGCTCGTGAGGGCCAATCGTTTAAGACGTTGGTCGTGTGGAATTAATATGTAGAGAGTGACAGCGTTAAGTATTTCGTCTAGCGTAGAATGTTGCCACCGCGTCTGTAGGAGGGAACGGACACGGCCGGCAAACGCCCCCGTGGATTCGCCCGCTTCCCGCGGTTCCCCGGATACCTTGATTAACGATGAGGACGTCGTCTCTCGGCCACCGAACTTTGTAAGGAATCGTTCCTTAATTCCAGGCCAGGTAACTTCTCCGTTTCCCACCGTTCGCGCCAGCCAATGTGCTGCAGAACCCTGTAGAGAGTCACTTAAGGCAGAGTGTAGCGCGTCTTCTCGCAGGGGGTTGTTCTGTAGAGCCCTACTAACAGCCGCGCACCACGCGGCTGGGTCGGCGCCTGCGACTTCTGGGTTAAAATGTGGTAATTTGGTGATTCCCGCATTCGTTCGTTGCATTAGCGTATGGATTAGGTTGTTCATGACAGCGACCTGCCCTTCCAGCGTTAGCAACCGTTCTGATCCCACTTCTGATGTCGGATGGTCATTGGAAATGGGGTTGTGGGCGTCAAATGAATCTTCTCGAGGATTAGCCATTGATACGGTACACACAGGCGTAGTTTATTACAATGATAGAATTATTACAGTCTTAACAATTGATCACGGCGGTTCGGCACTCGCGACGCTAGTGACGATGCTCTCGGGCTCAATAACGAATCCGCGGTCAACGGGACGACAACAGAACGTACTCACAAAGTCCAAGTCTGAGAATAATCACTGATCGCGAAGGCGTTACTCTTCGATCGATGAGATCGCGAGCGAGAATGCCTTTCCCGTCCCGATGATGCCACAGAGGAAAACTATAATGGGGTGTGTCTAAGGATACGAGATCATCGGATTCGTCGAGAAAAGCCTTCGTTCAGAAAGTAAGGGAAATTGGCGTTGCTGCTAATTGGTCAATCTCCATATCGGTGGTTAGAAAAAGATGCTAGCCGCCCTCGAGGGAAAGTTGCTAGTGGGAGACGCCGCTCGTTGAAAAATATGTCTCCCCTATCTTCCCGTAGTTGGGACAAAGACTGTTTGTCTGTTTGAAGGACTTTAGTTAACTAAACCTTAAGATTTATAACGGGCCCTCGGGCTAGCCGAACATGTACTGCTGAGACGCATCGACATCTGGCAATCATCTTACTCGAAGAATAGGGTCTGCGTGTGGCCAGCCACGGGACAGAAACCGTTGGAATGTTTACTGTCGTGTGTCGCCACGAATATTTCTTTTAAGGAGAGCTATAGAATTACTCCATACCTTTGTTAGGCAAAGCGTTCATCCCGTGACCGCGGCTACGTTCGGCGACTGACTGTCGCCTCGAGCCCAAGCTCATTATCACGACTCTCGAACAATTACAATCGGGTTGAATAACTACAATTGTTCAATTACAGCTATAGTAGACTCTAGGTTACAATGTTGCGGGATTATCCAAAATTCCAAAGGCTCCGGTGTTCTTTCATCTCCGACATATATAACGTAATACGTTATAACGTTATTCTGCGGAACGTCATGCGTTATAACGTTACTCTATATAATGTAATACGGTATAACTTTATACTATAAAACGTAATACGTTATTACGTTATAACTTTATACTATTAAACGTAATACGTTATATCGTTATTCTATAAAACGTAATAGGTTATAACGTTATACTATATAACGTAATACCTCATAACGTTATTCTGCGGAACGCCATGCGTTATAACGTTACTCCATATAATGTAATACGGTATAACGTTATACTATATAACGTAATACGTTATTACGTTATTCTATCTAACGTAATACGTTATAAAATTATACTTGTCGGAGATAAGGTGACACCGGTGCCTTCCCTCTGAAACCTCGGGAAGATCCATAGAAACATTGTAATTAAAATCTACAGTTGTAACTAAACGATTTGCCGTCATTCTAACCAATTGTATTTGTTTAAGTCTTGTGACAATGAGCTTGGGCTCAATTCGATAATTGGTCGCCGAACGTGGCCGCGGTCAACGGGACCAACTCTCCATTTAACAAAGGCATTGAGTAATCCTATAGCACTCCTTAAAAGAAAGATTCGTAGCGGCACTTGGCAGTAAACATTCCAACGGTTTCTGTCCCGTAGCTTGCCACACGCAGATCCTATTCTCCGGGCAGGATGTTTACCAGATGTTGACGCGTCTCCACAGTACGTGATCGACTAGCACGAGGGCCGTCATAAACACTAATATCTAGTTACCTAAAATCCTTCAACAGATACACAGTCTTTGTCCCAGTTACGGGAAGACAGGAGAGACCTATTTTTCCACGAACGACGTCTCCCACTAGCAACCCTCCCTCAAGGGCAGCTAGCATCCTTTACTAACTACCGATATGGAGATTGGCCAATTAGCAGCAACGTCAATTTCCCTTACTTTCCGAACGTAGGATATCCCCGACGAATCCGATGAACTCGTGTCCTTAGACACGCCCCATCATAGTTTTCCTCTGAGGTATCACCGGGACGGAAAGTCATTCTCTCTTGCGGTCTCATCGACAAAAAGGATTTACTCCTTACGGTCAGCGAATATTAACACAGAATCCGACTTAGATTTTTGCGAGTGCGTACGACTACCGTCCCGTTGTCCGCGGATTCTTTATTGATCCTAGGATCATTGTCATTAGTCTCTCGAGTATCTAATTACCACGGTTACTTGTCCGGTTCTATGGTAATCGCATTTGCACCAGTCAATGTCTTCTCTATTGCATAACGACAATGTGTAATCCAAATGAAGATTCGTGTCACGCCCCTAACCCTAATTCCAATGTAAACCCGACAGCAGAAGTGGGATCAGTACCGGTTATAACAGTGCAAGAGCTTACGACCATCGTGCGCGAGTTAATTCCGTCGCTAGTGCAAAAATCGAGTGTGGAACCTAGAAATTTTTCGACTCCGCTGCCTGGTGCGCATCTACCAATCTAATTATGGAGAAAGATCCTTTACAGAGCAGTGCCCTGAATATAATTTCAATACCGAGTGTCGAATTGACTTCTACGTAGTGGAGGCGCTAACTGGTAGATCAAGCAATCCGGGTGAGTCGTTTCCATTTTACCCCGATTTCGGAGCCGAGTGTTCGCTAATTGAAGAATCCGTAGTCTTGAGAATTTCTGGCAAAAGAACGATTGATATAGTAGTAATGCGAGGAATAAGAAATATCGGTACTAAACGTATCGCTCAAATCTTGTCCGTTGCAGGCATCGGTGGTTAGAGATAAACTTTTCATGTTCTCGCTGATAGTTATTTAACAATACGATATCGCGATTACTCGTTAAATTTTAAGCCAAGATTTTGACGTAATATTACACAAAATAGCCTCGCTATGTGTAAAACAAAAATAATTAATGCCTGTAATAAAACCGCTGAAAACGAGATCGATGTTAATGAAGTTGACAACGAGGTACGTAGTAGCGATAAAAGTCGATTAATCTTTCTTTTCGAAATTCAGAGATTCATCCGTTACGGGTTCCCTACGTACTCGTACAAAAAATACAAGCCAGTTAGAAGTACAATTAATTGATCCTAACATCGCCGTACAAGGAGTCCTAATAGAGTTCGCGAGCGCAGAATAGTACGTGATAGAACAAGCGACTTAATTACAGCCAAAAATCATAAAGCCTAGTAATTCACCGTTCGCGAGCCCTGTGTTACTCGTGAAGACGAACAATGGTTCAGATACATGATAGGTAGATTTTCGAGAACTAAATAAATATACGGTCGCGGATCGGTATCCTTTACCCCTCATTGCGGATCAAGTCGCGAGATTGCAAAAGCGAGATATTTTATTATTCTGGACATGGCCGGTGTGTTTCTCAAAATCCCTATTCATCCTAATTCTAGGAAGTATATAGCATTGATTACGCTCGATGAGCAATTTGGATAATAAGTTGTTGTTTTCTTCGAATTCTTTTGTGCCTTTGTTCGATCCATTCGATGTCCTTTATTTGCATAACATAAGTGCGTGCGCGTTTAATGTTTCTTCCGGAAGTCATTTTCGGGATGGCGATACTATGCTGACCCCGTCGAAAATGGGGATTCTTATACTTTCGGACAACCCTAATAATTGTGCAGCTCATACTTGCCTAAATATTCTAATATTTATGTTCTTCCTTGCTTCAATTTTGTAAACCATCAAAGCGTTTAGTACGGAAATCCTCAGGAGTAGTCGCGTGCCAAGTCTTCTGTAGCATTTGACCCTTTTTAATTGCGGTGACATAAGAAATCATTTGGTCGGAGTGATCTGTACTACACTTTCCTTCGTTCCATTTAGCAGCGGCTGCTGATTTCGAGGTTGCGAACAAACGAAACGAGAGATCATTCTTGAGATTCCTTTGAAAACAAGTATAACAGCCAACGTGCCATTCTTACGTTGTCGTCTATTTGGATGATCCCCTAATTATTGCCGACTCGATAGATCAAGCTCTAAAAGTATTGCACACCGTACTAGATACCCTTCTAAAAGCCGGATTCTCCTTTAACTTTTCAAAATGTTCTTTTCTAAAGGCATCGGTACACTATTTGGAATATGTAATTTACGACGGAGAAGTTCGTCCCAATCCGGGTAAAATGCACGCCTTGAGTTCTTTACCTGCGTCAACGACCGTCACACAGCTCAGGCAGTTCATAGGTTTAGCCCTTTATTTCCGAAAATTCGTCCCTAAATTTTCACGGGTAATGAAACCCTTGTATGCGCTTACTTCCGATAATAAAAACATGACTTGGACAGATAGGCATGGAAAAATAAGGCAAAAGGTAATTTCCGCCCTGACCGACGCGCCGGTGTTAATGGTATTTGACCCGAACTACCCGATAGAACTTCGTATCGACGCTAGTTCGGATGGATATGAGGTTATTTTAATGCACAAGATTGAAGGTAAAAATAGAGTAATAGAATATTACAGTATAAGAAGTAGCCCTGCGGAATCTAGGTGTCATTCTTACGAACTAGAAACGTTAGCAGTTGTGAACGCCGTCAAGCATTTCCGTCATTATCTCCACGGACGAGAATTTCTTGTCGTCTCCGATTGTAATCCTTTGAAGGCATCCAGTAGTAAGGTAAATTTAAATGACAGGGTTTACAGGTGGTGGGCTTACTTACAAACTTTTACTTTTGACATTCTGTACCGGGAAGGTAAACGAATGGCCCACGTAAATTTTGTCTCGCGAAATCCCGTAGACTTGGATCACCTTACGATCAACGAAGTCATATAGAGAAGGAAATCAATCTGACCGAAATCTCCGAAGACTAGCTATTAGCGGAATAACGTCGCGACTCCCAAATTTCTGGGATCGTCAATAAATTACAGAACGAAGAGCTCGCGGAAGACGTCGCGAATACGTATGAGTTACGGTCCGGTACCCTTCATCGTAAAATACAGAGAAAAGGCAGAACTCTCTGCTTGTCCATTGTCCCCAGAGGTTTTAGATGATCTGTTATTAACCATGTGCAACAGTCAGTTATGCACTTAGGTTGGGATAAAGCGCTTGAGAAACTGTGCGAGTGTTACTGGTTCGAAGGAATGGCGGAGTATGTTCGCCAATTCGTAGAGAACTGTCACGCTTGTCAAGTTTCGAAGGCCAGTTCAGGTAAAATACGAGCTGAATTACATCCTATACCTAAGACCAGCATACCTTGGCATACAGTTCACGTGGGCATAACGGGCAAACTAAGCGGTAAAAGTGGTTCGAAAGAATATGTCATTGTTTTGGTCGACGTCTTCACTAAATTCGCATATCTGCATCATACTCGTAAAGTAGATTTCCTTAGTACCGTTAAAGCACTTACGTACTATATTTTTATTCGGCAGTCCCTGCCGGATAATAGCGGATCAGGGAAGATGTTTTACGGGCAAAGAATTTCCAGACTTTTGTCAAGATAAATACATTAAACTCCATTTAATTGCGACCGGAGCTAGTAGGGCCAACGGACAGGTAGAGCGTATTATGAGTACGCTAAAAAAACATGTTCACAACAATAGAAACCAACTGGCGGTCCTGGCAAAACGCGATCGGGGAAATACAACTGGCCTTAAATTGTACCACCAACCGCGTGACTAAGTCAAGCCCGTTGGAACTACTAATCGGTAAAACAGCGAGACCCTACGGCTTATCCCTACCCGACAATATCGAAGAAAGAGAAGTAAATATCTCCCATATAAGACAGCAGGCGATAAAGAATATAGAAGCAAGCGCCAAATACGATAAGGATAGGTTCGACGAAAACAAAGCTAAAATAGTTAGGTTCAACCTTGGCGATTTCGTATTACGCAAAAACGAGGAAAGAAACCAGACGAAGTTAGATCCGAAATTCAGGGGTCCATTCGTAATAGCAGAGACTTTGGAAGGAGATAGATATACCCTAAAAACCTTAGACGGCAAACGATCATATAAGGACAGACACGACAGACTGAGAAAAATGCCAGAAGGTTGCGTCCCTGCTGAGTTAGACGTCTGCGGTGATGACAACGGCGGTGATAATAACGTTGCAAGTACACTGACCTCATTAACACCGCGCTGTGGTCATAGTAATACACCGAGTGGTTTTATGTGCTTTTTGTTGTAACCCGTTGAGTGGGTTGATGTGCTTTTGTTGTAACCCGTTGAGTGGGCATACGTGCTTTCTGGGTGTAATACACCCAACATGGCAATACGATCCAACAAACTGAGGTTCACCAGTGTACGAAATCGAAAATGATCTGTTGTGTCATTACGGTCTGACTGGCGACTCACAGAACGCACCTAACACTTTGAATACAAATTATAACATTACAAATTCCTATTCTCTTTTATTTTTCTGTTGTCAAACCTCCGAACGAAACTTTGTTGTTGCACTGGACCCTTGACTTACTTGGACATTTAGTTAAATCGTAAATAATGTCAGTTGTATCGAATCTAATGTAAGAAAACACGATATTTTAGTTACACACGAGGACGTGTGATAGTCAGGATGGCCGTGTCGGAGATGAAAGAACACCGGAGCCTTTGGAATTTTGGATAATCCCGCAACATTGTAACCTAGAGTCTACTATAGCTGTAATTGAACAATTGTAGTTATTCAATCCGATTGTAATTGTTCGAGAGTTGTGATAATGAGCTTGGGCTCGAGGCGGCAGTCAGTCGCCGAACGTAGCCGCGGTCACGGGATGAACGCTTTGTCCAACAAAGGTATGGAGTAATTCTATAGATCTCCTTAAAAGAAATATTCGTGGCGATACGCGACAGTAAACATTCCAACGGTTTCTGTCCCGTGGCTCGCCACACGCAGACCCTATTCTTCGAGTAGGATGATTGCCAGATGTCGATGCGTCTCCGCAGTACATGTTCGGCTAGCCCGAGGGCCCGTTATAAATCTTAAGGTTTAGTTAACTAAAGTCCTTCAAACAGACGAACAGTCTTTGTACCAACTACGGGAAGATAGGGGAGACATATTTTTCAACGAGCGGCGTCTCCCACTAGCAACTTTCCCTCAAAGGCGGCTAGCATCTTTTTCTCACCACCGATATGGAGATTGACCAATTAGCAGCAACGTCAATTTCCCTTACTTTCTGAACGAAGGCTTTTCTCGACGAATCCGATGATCTCGTATCCTTAGACACACCCCATTATAGTTTTCCTCTGTGGCATGATCGGGACGGGAAAGGCATTCTTTTACGCGCTCCCGTCGACCAAAGAGTAACGTCTTTACGCTCAGCAATTATTTTTACGAGTCAGACTTAGATTCAGCGAGAACGCCCATCTGTCATCCCGTTGGCCGCGGATTCGTTATTGAACCGGAGACCACTGTCACTAGTGTCGCTGACGTCTCACCGCCGTGGTAGATTGTCAAACCTGTGTTATTCATACCTGTGTCAATAAATCGTATCTTCGTTACACCGCAACGATGGCTTCAATGAAGACTCCTCAAACACCGACAACCCTATCCCCAATGTCATTCCGACATATATATCCACCGAAAATGCGCTCTTGTAGACAAACGCTCGATTCACGTCATAGCTTTTAAAGCTTGTCGCATCTCAATCCGTTGGAAAAAGTTTTTCCTGTAGCATATTTTATTTTTACGAACCAACAAGGTCTTTGTTTATTTCCTTCTGTTTTTTGCTCCAATTTCCCCATTGTTTTTTCAAGGATAGTATTTCAGAGCCACTAGTCAAGTTTATTGTAACAATAAACGTACGTTTCGGAAACATTTTGTGCTGTGAAACAGAATACACTAAAGTTTGAATGTCACATCGATTTTCGAAAGTTTATAAATGGAGGTGTATGACAGTATCACCAGCTGTTGCTGTCCAAGTAACTCCAACATCGAAATACTACAACGATTCCAATCGAAAACGCTAAGAGCCTTAATAGACGCACCTTGGTATGTTACCAACGAAACCATCCATCGCGACCTCAAGATACCTACAGTCAAAGAGGAAATAGCAAAATGTAGCGACAGATATAGCAAAAGAGTCAACTAACACCGAAACCCCCTAATCACTGGACTACTCGATACGACGGATCAGATTCGATTTCTTTTTGCTACAGACATGCAAGAAATTCCGTGTTGGAGAGCGATGTTGCGAGTTCGAGTGCCTGGACCATCTGAAGAACGTTACCGGAACTGGTATAGTTTTTGTCGTTGATGATAAGAATTCCTCCACGACTCAGCAACAGGAGCTACTCTGGGTGATGAGCTTAATGGTGCTGTTGCGGCTATTTTAATTTTTCAACAAGGATCCAGATGGCGCCGTTGACGAAATTCTTTCATTATAAACGTCAACGATCAACATCAGCCATCAGGGAACGAAGAAGGTACGCTGTAACGTGTCTGAGTAATTATACCTCGAGGAGTACATACAGTTATGTAATGAAGATTCGTATGTGAGTGTTTGTTTTCTTATTTCTTTTCCCTTTGTTTCATTTGAATGGATTTTTGTACTCAAAGAGCGAGGTAAGATTACGTCAGATACGTTTTTACATATGCTAAAAAAATGGAAAATGATGATGATGAATCAATGACACGGAGAAAATTATAATCTATTGTATTGTTGTTATCTAATGGTGTTGTAGTTGACTGTATGGTGGATGTATCTAATGGTGTTGTAGTTGACTGTATGGTGGATGTATCTAATGGTGTTGTAGTTGACTGTATGTTGTTCAATATTGCTATGAAACTCTTCTGATTCATTGTCACTTATACGAAGAATGGAAGTATACGAAATTGATAAAATTATTAATAATATTTACGAAGAGAAAGTAAACTGTTGGATATATGACAAAATAATTCTATTTTAAATAAGAGACTGGTCAGCGTGGTTATTTTGTTTACAAAATCAAACGAATTTAATGAATGTAATGGTAAGGAAGTAACTATAAGTGGCTTTAAACTATTTTTATGCTTGAAAAGTAATTCGCAAAGTAATGTAAAGCAGTACTACTGAGTTGTACATAACCTCTTTCAGAATTTGTTCTTAACCTCTTGCTTCATAACTTCCTTAATTATACTCTTCAAACTTATTGACTACTTCGATGTTGTTACGAACAGAAACTGATAAAATATTAATCTTAAATATAGATTGAAATGAAAGCTTGTCACGTAAATATATATATATATATATATATATATATATATATATATATATATATATATGTATATATATATATATGTACATATATATATATATATATATATATATATATATATATACATATGTACTACTTACTCAAACTATGGATCACATAACCTATACAAAAAAAAAAGAATTATTGTACACTATAAAGCAAGAGGTTAAATCTTTAATCTGTTAAGAATTAAATTTTTTATTGTAACTGCGAAAATTATAAAAGTACCAAGCGAAGCAAGTACGGAATATATGCGGAATATGAATCGCTCAACGAACCAAAGAGCGGCTCAGTGACAAAATTAGTAAAGTAAAGACCACAAATATTACAACATTATATTCTACCACAAAATAATTCTCTATACAAAAAAGGTACACAACGAATCGATTTTTCACAACGATAAGAGTCAACAGAACCAATCAAAACCAGGCGAGACTCTCATAAGACAACGATATCAGAGGGATCAAATCAGCGACTTCAATCTATGTTACAGAGTATAGTTATCAAGAAAAATTGCTCTTTTCATGAAAAGTATGGTAATGATACTCTTATAATACATTGTATATCTGGTAGTCGGATGTGCCCGTGGCCATCGGAAATGTAAAGACGACGCTTTTAGAAAGTGATAGCGCCATCGCGTTTTAAAAACGCGTTAGAAGAAGGACGGTTTCGCTATCCAAGGCGAATCGAAAAGTGTGCGTGTTGCGAGAATCAGAGTTGATCGAGACGTCGAAGCATAGAGTCGTTAGAATTGAGTTGCGAGTGTTGTCGAGTGTTAGAGTTGCTAGTGAGAGAGAGAGAGAGAGAGAGTTACCAAATAGTTGTCAAGTTATTTGATGTAAATAAGAGCGTTGCATTTAGTTTTCCTGTTAATCAAACATCGTTTCTCTGTCTAACTAATATCTGTATTTTCAATCCATTATTAATAAATTATAATTAATCGGACAAAATTACACCTTTAATATATTCCGATATTACATTACCGTGATGTAATATTTATCATGCTTATTTTGTACGTAAAACGAATCGTTGGAATATTCCCGAAGCTAACGAAGCATTTCCCAAAAGTTAAACCGAAGAAATTAACGCGAATAGTTAAGTGAAATTTTTCCATTAACTTGCTGACCAACCGGCAAATAAAAAATCATAAAAATTGTTTCAATGTGTTGAGGTCACGCATAACTTCTTTTTTCATTGACGATTACCAAACAGGTAAAATTTCGAAATTGTCGAAATCACGAAGGCCACGTGACCAGATCGTATTGGAATTTGAAGTGCATGGAAAAAGACAACTCGAAGTACAAACCTTGAGCTGTACTGCTCGAAGTACAAACGTGAACTAATGGATGCAGAAAAGCAATTAACGCTAAACATCCGAACAGCATCTTGGAGCCCGTCATTGTTCTGAAATAAAAGAAGTGACGAATTAAAAAGACGCAGGACTAATAATAATAAAGGAAACTTAGTTCGTATTATAAATTGAATTTACATCAGAAAAGAAGCACGATCAAGCGAAACAGATCGTAGAAATGACAAATATCATCGATATAGGTTTCAGTGTAATTTCACTTTTGAAAATTATTTAGTTTAATACGATCGTATTCATCGCTCTGAAACTTTCATTGTGCTGCGTCTTTTTAATTTCTCTATCTTTCTGTGTTTTCGGAAAAATTACTTGAAAGATTAAGAATTGCTTGCCTTATTTTATTTTCGATTAGTTAGGATTTGATTATTTCAGGTAAGGTTTATTATTTATAACAGGTTTTATCACTTGTTTGTTATTTAGGAGTTTGTGATTTTAGGATTAGTACCTTTTAGGATTTCTTATCCTTCGAGTTTCTGTTTCAGATATCTAGGTCTATTTCAAGATGTTTTATTACATTAGGATTATTTATTCGATTAAGATAATTTAAGAGTTTCACAATGTACAAAGAAATAATCGCGTGAAATTTAGATTTATGCTTTAAACGTATTAAACACGCGATAATTTCAATGTCTATAGCCTCGAACGTGTTCTGATTAGTTGTGTCATTGTCTGTGACATTGAAATCACAAAAATCCATTGCAAGTGTGCTGTCATGCAATGTGGATGTAATTGGGTTTTTTGGGTATTTCCTGTATCATCTGATTTGTACAGTACTATTTTAACGCAAGGACAGGAAACTTATTATATATGTCGGATCACGATTCGAATTTTGGGCGCGCGACGACTCTTCATGTGGACTAGCCATCGTTTCACAAAGCCGAGATTTTATTTACACGTGTATACAGGTCTATCACTAAGCTTAACAAATAATAAGTACAACTAATAATAAGTCTAACAAACACTAAGCCTAATGAATAATACGATCTACGAATAATTAAATTAAATAATACTATTAGCAATGTTTGAGTTCAAACGAATCCACGGTCACCGGGATAACTCCTTACTAAGCGAAACTAACTTAGACGCAAATGCGATCGTCGAAAATGCTCGATGTATCACTCTCCAAGGCAATCGCAAGAATGCCAGCCTCGTGGAGATTTTTCTTCCTGTACGATTGTATTTTGTTTTCTATACCCGTTTGGAAGCATCGAGAAGGTTCCAAACGCCGTTGCTAGGCACACTCGTTGGAAGCATCGAGAAAGTTCCAAACGCCGTTGCTAGGCAGTTTCTGCCTGGAGTTTTGATTACTAATACAATGTATGTCCCATTGCATCGGCGCCTCCGAGGCAACATCACACGTGGCTAGGCCCGCTCTCGAGGCCGCATGCCGCCACAACCACATTTCTCGGAAAACACATACAACCACTCCAGACCTCCGTTAGATAAAACATCCATCCCGTGACCGTGGCTACGTTCAGTGACCTATTGTCACCTCGAACCCAATCTCGCTTATTACAAATCTTAAGCAATTACAACTATAATAAAATCTAGGCTAAGGTACTAGAGGATGTTCCCAAGATTTCCAAGGAAAGGCTTCGGCTTTCCTTTCATCTCCGACATATATATACATATACATAACTGTGTGCGTATATGTATAATATACGTATAACAACCAAAGTTCAGCTCTCAAGTGTACGCAAAACTTTTATGTTCATTTTACGCTATACCAGTATGTTTCATGAATTTGTTTGCTAACAGTATCGAAACAAATAACAAGCAGAGGACGAGCTATTCATGAATTGTTTTACCAGCGTGTACGCTCCCAATATTTTCTATTTGAGAAAACATACTTGTTGCTATTGCAACTACAAATATTTTTACAGTCGACGCTTTTGCCGTGAATCATTGGCTAACATGTAAAATCGAGAAAAAACATGGTTTATTGTGATGGAAATGTGGAAAACCGCAAAACCGATATAGAAGGGAAAATAAAGGAAAGGAAGATAGATAAGTAGAAGCTTGGGGTCAAGTTTAATTCACTGAAACCGAGCTGCTTGTATTATCACAAAACAAAATTGCCAGTACGTCATTTCCGTACTCTCGTCCTCGCGAAAATGGTTTTGCTTGTTAAGGAAAAACGAAGAGACAGGGAAGAGAGGAAAAAGCAGACGGAGAGCGCTTTTAAAAAGCTGGCGAACCGTGTGTTACCACAACGAGACACGCGATGCTATTTGTCGCTTTAAATTGTGCCGCAACTCGTTTTTGAGATCTTTGCCAGGGGCTCGTTAAAACATGCTGAAAATATATTTCTGGCTTTTCTGGGGTTTAACTGAAATATGACAAATAACGTTGTAAAACATATGTACTTATGACTTACAGAGTAATTGAGTGTAAAAAATATATAGTATACAAAATAGCCAGCGATTGAGGGCTTTAAAAGATCAAAAGGAAAGAAAAGGAAAGAAAAGAAGAAAGATAATATGTTGTGGCAGTCTAAGTCGATCTAAGAAAATAGATAAAGGGAGGGAGGGGCAAAGCTAGTTAATCTGGAAAGAATCCAAGCGTCAATTTCAAGCATTTACAGAGAATCAAGCGGGCTGGTTAAAGTCGTGAGTTGAGCAATTATCCCGCGTTAGGTTCAATCAGGTTAGTCCCACGCGAAATTGATCCAACCATGCGAAAACGAGTGTATTCTGATTTCTGTCGCAGATACTTCTGGCTAGTGCAGTACCTACACGGTGGTTGTTGAAATAGCCGCTTCTCATCTATTTTCCCTAGCGCGGACATCATCCTTTGATCCCTTACGACTAACGAAGTTTTCGAAGATGTACGGCAGTTTGAGATTCTACTTGAAAATGATCATGATTGCGGTCTGTGTGCCGTCTGCTCTTCTTTTTGTCCTTCCGTTAAAGACTGGTAGGTTGATACTGATTAATTATGCGATCGAAACCATATATAATGGCTACAAAAATGCCGCTAATATAATATTCCTTCTTTCTTTTATCTGTCTGCCTCTCAGGTCGTTTTACTAATTACAATAAGTAATTTCGACTTCTTTGCGCTGTCTTTTAACGCATTCGAGACCGAAAGAAATTCATATCAGTCAGTAGGCAAGGGTATAATATACATATTTTATATATAACTTATGTAGTAATGTATATATCATGTTAATTTCATATTTTTTTGCGTAAACATTCCGTCATTTCCTTCCCGTTGCAGATATTTCGACGTTTAAGCGCTCGTTGAACTCCATTTTACACTGCAAATGCAATGCACTACCGTTTAAGCGTCGTAACAAGCAAAATAGCTCGCAAATCGCGAAGATTTCGTCGATCTTGACGAGAACTAACTGTCATTTCCTTCCCGTTGGAGATACTTCGACGTTTAAGCGCTCGTTGGACTCAGTTTTACACAGCGAATGTAATGCACTACCGTTTAAGCGTCGAAACAAGCAAAATAGCTCGCAAATCGCGAAGATTTCGTCGATTTTGAAGAAAACTAGCCGTCATTTCCTTTCCGTTGGAGATATTTCGACGTTTAAGCGCTCGTTGAACTCCATTTTACACTGCAAATGTAATGCACTACCGTTTAAGCGTCGATACAAGCAAAACAGCTCCCAAATCGCGAAGATTTCTTCGATTGTGACGAAAACTGTCATTTCCTTCCCGTTGGAGATACTACGACGTTTGACAGCTCGTTGAACTCCATTTTACACTGCAAATGCAATGCACTACCCTTTAAGCGTCGAAACAAGCAAAATTGCATGCAAATAGCGAAGATTTTGTCGATTTCGATGAAATATAGCCGTCATTTCCTTCCCGTTGGAGTTATTTCGACGTTTGAGCGCACATTGTTCTCCATTTTACACTGCAAATGCAATGCTCTACCGTTTCAGCGTCGAAACAAGCGAAATTGGTCGCAAATCGCGATGATTCCGTCGATATTGATGAAATCTAGCAGTCATTTCTTTCCCGTTGGAGATATTTCGACGTTTAAGCGCTCATTGAACTCCATTTTACACTGCAAATGTAATGCACTACCGTTTAAGCGACGAAACAAGCAAAACAGCTCCCAAATCGCGAAGATTTCTTCGATTGTGACGAAAACTGTCATTTCCTTCCCGTTGGAGATACTACGACGTTTGACAGCTCGTTGAACTCCATTTTACACTGCAAATGCAATGCACTACCCTTTAAGCGTCGAAACAAGCAAAATTGCACGCAAATAGCGAAGACTTCGTCGATTTCGATGAAATCTAGCCGTCATTTCCTTCCCGTTGGAGATATTTCGACGTTTAAGCGCTCGTTGAACTCCTTTTTACACTGCACATGCAATGCACTACCGTTTAAGCGTCGAAACATGCAAAATAGCTTCCAAATCGCGAAGATTTCGTCGATTTCGATGAAATCTAGCCGTCATTTCCTTCCCGTTGGAGACATTTCGACGTATAAGCGCTCGTTGAACACCATTTTACAGTGCAAATGTAATGCACTACCGTTTAAGCGTCGAAACAAGCAAAATAGCTCCCAAATCGCGAAGATTTCGTCGATTTCGATGAAATCTAGCCGTCATTTCCTTCCCGTTGGAGATATTTCGACGTTTGAGCGCACATTGTTCTCCATTTTACACTGCAAATGCAATGCTCTACCGTTTCAGCGTCGAAACAAGCGAAACTGGTCGCAAATCGCGATGATTCCGTCGATATTGATGAAATCTAGCCGTCATTTCTTTCCCGTTGGAGATATTTCGACGTTTAAGCGCTCGTTGAACTCCATTTTACACTGCAAATGTAATGCACTACCGTTTAAGCGACGAAACAAGCAAAACAGCTCCCAAATCGCGAAGATTTCTTCGATTGTGACGAAAACTGTCATTTCCTTCCCGTTGGAGATACTACGACGTTTGACAGCTCGTTGAACTCCATTTTACACTGCAAATGCAATGCACTACCCTTTAAGCGTCGAAACAAGCAAAATTGCATGCAAATAGCGAAGATTTTGTCGATTTCGATGAAATCTATCCGTCATTTCCTTCCCGTTGGAGATATTTCGACGTTTAAGGGCTCGTTGAACTCCTTTTTACACTGCACATGCAATGCACTACCGTTTAAGCGTCGAACCATGCAAAATACCTGGCAAATCGCGAAGATTTCGTCGATTTCGATGAAATCTAGCTGTCATTTCCTTCCCGTTGGAGACATTTCGACGTATAAGCGCTCGTTGAACACCATTTTACAGTGCAAATGTAATGCACTACCGTTTAAGCGTCGAAACAAGCAAAATAGCTCCCAAATCGCGAAGATTTCGTCGATTTCGAAGAAATATAGCCGTCATTTCCTTCCCGTTGGAGTTATTTCGACGTTTGAGCGCACATTGTTCTCCATTTTACACTGCAAATGCAATGCTCTACCGTTTAAGCGTCGAAACAAGCAAAATAGCTCCCAAATCGCGAAGACTTCGTCGATTTCGATGAAATCTAGCCGTCATTTCCTTCCCGTTGGAGATATTTCGACGTTTAAGCGCTCGTTGGACTCAGTTTTACACACCGAATGTAATGCACTACCGTTTAGGCGTCCACAACAAGCAATATAGCTCGCAAATCGCGAAGATTTCGTCGATTTTGAACAAAACTACCCGTCATTTCCTTTCCGCTGGAGATATTTCGACGTTTAAGCGCTCGTTGAACTCCATTTTCCACTGCAAATGCAATGCACTGCCGTTTGAGCGTCGAAACAAGCAATATAGCATGCAAAGCGCGAAGATTTCGTCGATTTTGAGGAAAACTAACTGCCATTTCCTTCCCGTTGGAGATATTTCGACGTTTGAGAGCTCGTTGAACTCCATTTTACACGGCAAATGTAATGGACTACCGATTAAGCGCCGAGACAAGCAAAATAGCTCCCAAATCGCGAAGATTTCGTCGATTTTAACGAACACTAACCGTCATTTCCTTTCCGTTGGAGATATTTCGACGCTTAAGCGCTCGTTTAACTCCATTTTACACTGCAAATGCAATGCACTACCGTTTAAGCGTCGAAACAAGCAAAATAGCTCCCAAATCGCGATGATTTTGACGGAAACTAACTGTCATTTCCTTTCCGCTGTAGATATTTCAACGTTTAAGCGCTCGTTGAACTCCGTTTTACACTGCAAATGCAATGCAGTACCGATTAAGCTTCGAGACAAGCAAAATAGCTCGCAAATCGCGAAGATTTCATCGATTTTGGCGGAAACTAACTGACATTTCATTCCCGTTGGAGATATTTCGACGTTTAAGCGCTCGTTGAACTCCATTTTACACTGCAAATGCAATGGACTACCGATTAAGCGTCGAGACAAGCAAAATAGCTCGCAAATCGCGAAGATTTCGTCGATTTTGACGGAAACTAACTGTCATTTCCTTCCCGTTGGTGACATTTAGACGTTTAAGCGCTCGTTGAACTCCATTTTACACTGCAAATGCAATGCACTACCGTTTAAGCGTCGAAACAAGCAAAATAGCTCCCAAATCGCGAAGATTTTGACGGAAACTAACTGTCATTTCCTTCCCGTTGGAGATATTTCGACGTTTAAGCACTCGTTGAACTCCATTTCACAGTGCTAATGCAATGCACAACCATTTAAGCGTCGAAACAATCAAAATATCTCGCAAATCGCGAAGATTTCGTCGATTTCGAAGAAATATAGCCGTCATTTCCTTCCCGTTGGAGATATTTCGACGTTTAAGCGCTCGTTGAACTCCATTTTACACTGCAAATGAAATGTTCTACCGTTTAAGAGTGGAACAAGAAAAATAGCTCGCAAATGGCTATAATTTCGTGGATTTTGACGAAAAGTAGCCGTCATTCCCTCCCCGCTGGAGATATTTCGATGTTTTAGCGCTCGTTTCATTCCATTTTACACTGCAAATGCAATGCACTACCGTTTTAGCGTCGAAACAAGCAATATAGCTCGCAAAGCGCGAAGATTTCGTCGATTTT
This sequence comes from Bombus vosnesenskii, assembly GCF_011952255.1. Taxonomy (NCBI): domain Eukaryota; kingdom Metazoa; phylum Arthropoda; class Insecta; order Hymenoptera; family Apidae; genus Bombus; species Bombus vosnesenskii. Next base: position 147,835 of record NW_022883149.1, read on the forward strand.
GAGGAAAACTAACTGCCATTTCCTTCCCGTTGAAGATATTTCGACGTTTGAGAGCTCGTTGAACACCATTTTACACGGCAAATGTAATGGACTACCGTTTCAGCGTCGAAACAAGCAAAATAGCTCCCAAATCGCGAAGATTTCGTCGATTTTAACAAAAACTAACTGTCATTTCCTTCCCGTTGGAGATATTTCGACGTTTAAGCCCTCGTTAAACTCCAATTTACACTGCAAATGCAATGCACTACCGTTTAAGCGTCGAAACAAGCAAAATAGCTCACAAATCGCGAAGATTTCGTCGATTATGATGAAATCTAGCCGTCATTTCCTTCCCGTTGGAGACATTTCGACGTATAAGCGCTCGTTGAACACCATTTAACACTGCAAATGTAACGCACTACCGTTTCAACGTCGAAACATGCAAAATAGCTTCGAAAGCGCGAAGATTTCGTCGATTTTGTCGAAAACTAGCCGTCATTTCCTTCCCGTTGGAGATATTTCGAAGTTTGAGCGCTCGTTGAACTCCATTTTACACTGCAAATGCAATGCACTACCGTTTAAGCGTCGAAACAAGCAAAATAGCTCGCAAATCGCGAAGATTTCGTCGATTTTGACGAGAACTAACTGTCATTTCCTTCCCGTTGGAGATACTTCGACGTTTAAGCGCTCGTTGGACTCAGTTTTACACAGCGAATGTAATGCACTACCGTTTAAGCGTCGAAACAAGCAAAATAGCTCGCAAATCGCGAAGATTTCGTCGATTTTGAAGAAAACTAGCCGTCATTTCCTTTCCGTTGGAGATATTTCGACGTTTAAGCGCTCGTTGAACTCCATTTTACACTGCGAATGCAATGCACTACCGTTTAAGCGTCGAGACAAGCAAAATAGCTCGTAAATCGCGAAGATTTCGTCGATTCTGACGGAAACTAACTGTCATTTCCTTCCCGTTGGAGATACTTCGACGTTTAAGCGCTCGTTGAACTCCATTTTACACTGCAAATGTAATGCACTACCGTGTAGGCGTCGAGACAAGCAAAATAGCTTGCAATTCGCGAAGATTTCGCCGATTTCGACGAAATCTAGCCGTCAGTTCCTTTCCGTTGGAGATATTTCGACGCTTAAGCGCTCGTTTAACTCCATTTTACACTGCAAATGCAATGCACTACCGTTTAAGCGTCGAAACAAGCAAAATAGCTCCCAAATCGCGATGATTTTGACGGAAACTAACTGTCATTTCCTTTCCGTTGTAGATATTTCAACGTTTAAGCGCTCGTTGAACTCCGTTTTACACTGCAAATGCAATGCAGTACCGATTAAGCTTCGAGACAAGCAAAATGGCTCGCAAATCGCGAAGATTTCATCGATTTTGGCGGAAACTAACTGTCATTTCATTCCCGTTGGAGATATTTCGACGTTTAAGCGCTCGTTGAACTCCATTTTACACTGCAAATGCAATGCACTACCGATTAAGCGTCGAGACAAGCAAAATAGCTCGCAAATCGCGAAGATTTCGTCGATTTTGACGGAAGCTAACTGTCATTTCCTTCCCGTTGGAGATATTTCAACGCTTTTGCGCTCGTTGAACTCCATTTTACACTGCAAATGCAATGCACTACCGTTTTAGCGTCGAAACACGCAAAATAACTCGCATATCGCGAAGATTTCGTCGATTTTGATGAAATCTAGCCGTCATTTCCTTCCCGTTGGAGACATGTCGACGTTTGAGCTCACGTTGAACTCCATTTTACACTGCGAATGCAATGCACTACCGTTTAAGCGTCGAGACAAGCAAAATAGCTCGTAAATCGCGAAGATTTCGTCGATTCTGACGGAAACTAACTGTCATTTCCTTCCCGTTGGAGATATTTCGACGTTTAAGCGCTCGTTGAACTCCATTTTACACTGCAAATGCAATGCACTACCGTTTAAGCGTCGAAACAAGCAATATAGCTCGCAAATCGCGAAGATTTCGTCGATTTTGAGGAAAACTAACTGCCATTTCCTTCCCGTTGGAGATATTTCGACGTTTGAGCGCTCGTTGAACTCTATATTACACTGCAAATGCAATGTTCTACCGTTTAAGAGTGGAACAAGAAAAATAGCTCGCAAATGGCTATAATTTCGTGGATTTTGACGAAAAGTAGCCGTCATTCCCTCCCCGCTGGAGATATTTCGATGTTTTAGCGCTCGTTTCATTCCATTTTACACTGCAAATGTAATGTTCTACCGTTTCAGCGTCGAAACAAGCAAAATAGCTCGCAAATCGCGATGATTTCGTCGTTTTGACGGAAACTAACCGTCATTTCCTTCCCGTTGGAGACACTTCGACGTTTAAGCGCTTGCTAAACTCCATTTTACACTGTAAATGTTATGCACGACCGATTCAGCGTCGAAAGAAGCAAAATAGCTCGCAAATCGCGATGATTTCGTAGATTTTGACGAAAAGTAGCCGTCATTTCCTTCCCGTTGCAGATATTTCGACGTTTAAGCGCTCGTTGAACTCCATTTTACACTGCAAATGCAATGCACTACCGCTTAAGCGTCGACACAAGCAAAATAGCTCCCAAATCGCGAAGATTTCGTCGATTCTGATGAAAACTAACTGTCATTTCCTCCCAGTTGGAGATATTTCGACGTTTGAGCGTTCGTTGAACACCATTTTACACTGCAAATGCAATGCACTACCGATTAAGCGTCGAAACAAGCAAAATAGCTCGCAAATCGCGATGATTTCGTACATTTTGACGAAAACTAACCGTCATTTCCTTCCCGTTGGAGACACTTCGACGTTTAAGCGCTTGCTAAACTCCATTTTACACTGTAAATGTTATGCACGACCGTTTCAGCGTCGAAAAAAGCAAAATACCTCGCAAATCGCGATGATTTCGTAGATTTTGACGAAAAGTAGCCGTCATTCCCTTCCCGTTGGAGATATTTTGACGTTTACGAGCTCGTTGAACTCCATTTTACACTGCAACAGTAATGCTCTACCGTTTACGCGTCGAACCAAGCCCAACAGCTCGCAAATCGTGATGATTCGTCGATTTTGACGGAAACTAGCCGTCATTTCCTTCCGTTCGAGACATTTCGACGTTTAAGCGCTCGTTGAACTCCATTTTCCACTGCAAATGCAATGCACTACCGTTTAAGCGTCGAAACAAGCAATATAGCTCGCAAATCGCGAAGATTTCGTCGATTTTGAGGAAAACTAACTGCCATTTCCTTCCCGTTGGAGATATTTCGATGTTTTAGCGCTCGTTTCATTCCATTTTACACTGCAAATGTAATATTAATATATATATATATGTCGGATCACGATTCGAATTTTGGGCGCGCGACGACTCTTCATGTGGACTAGCCATCGTTTCACAAAGCCGAGATTTTATTTACACGTGTATACAGGTCTATCACTAAGCTTAACAAATAATAAGTACAACTAATAATAAGTCTAACAAACACTAAGCCTAATGAATAATACGATCTACGAATAATTAAATTAAATAATACTATTAGCAATGTTTGAGTTCAAACGAATCCACGGTCACCGGGATAACTCCTTACTAAGCGAAACTAACTTAGACGCAAATGCGATCGTCGAAAATGCTCGATGTATCACTCTCCAAGGCAATCGCAAGAATGCCAGCCTCGTGGAGATTTTTCTCCCTGTACGATTGCATTTTGTTTTCTATACCCGTTTGGAAGCATCGAGAAGGTTCCAAACGCCGTTGCTAGGCACACTCGTTGGAAGCATCGAGAAAGTTCCAAACGCCGTTGCTAGGCAGTTTCTGCCTGGAGTTTTGATTACTAATACAATGTATGTCCCATTGCATCGGCACCTCCGAGGCAACATCACACGTGGCTAGGCCCGCTCTCGAGGCCGCATGCCGCCACAACCACATTTCTCGGAAAACACATACAACCACTCCAGACCTCCGTTAGATAAAACATCCATCCCGTGACCGTGGCTACGTTCAGCGACCTATTGTCACCTCGAACCCAATCTCGCTTATTACAAATCTTAAGCAATTACAACTATAATAAAATCTAGGCTAAGGTACTAGAGGATGTTCCCAAGATTTCCAAGGAAAGGCTTCGGCTTTCCTTTCATCTCCGACACGGCCATCCTGACTATCACACGTCCTCGGGTGTACCTTCGTCAACAAAACAAAAGGAAACAGGATTAGTATCATTGTGATTGGCATTCAAAGTGCCAGTTGCATTCTGCGTGCTTTCAGTCGGGTCGTAATGACATGACAGACCATTCTCGATTTCACACCCAAATGGGTCTCATCCTTCGAATCGCACATACTCTCAAAGTTCGTTACATAACCAGCCTCGTAACACAATCGCTGTCAACACTAGACCGCCTCCAGCCTCATGACATTGTCACTGTCGGTACTAGACCAGCTCCAGCTTCGTGACATCGTCGCTGTCGGTACTAGACCAGCTCCAAATCCGTGACATTGTCGCTGTCGGTACTAGACCAGCTCCAACCTCGTGACATTGTCGCTGTCGGTACTAAACCGGCTCCCAGCTTCATGACATCGTCACTTCCAGTGCCTGACCGCACTGAACTCCATCCCATGGCCGCACCTGGGCTCATATAATTCTACGATCCTCTGGGATCGGGGTACTCACATCGCCATGGTCACTGTCCTCGTCATCACAACAGACATCCAACTCCGCAGGAATGCAACTATCCGGCATTTTCCTTAACCTGTCATGACTGTACTTGTATGACCTTTTCCCATCCAGTGTTTTCAAGGTATATCGGTCTCCTTCCAGGACCTCCGATATTACAAACGGACCCCTGAATTTTGGATCCAATTTTGTCTGGTTCCTTTCTTCATTTTGGCGTAGTACCAAATCACCGGGATTAAACCTAACTACTTTAGCTTTGGTTTTATCGAATCTCTCTTTGTCATACCTAGCACTAGTTTCCATCTCTTTTATTGCCTGTTGTCTTACACTGGAGATATCTATTTCTTTTTCCTCGATGTTATCAGGTAGTAATAAGTCATACGGTCTTGCTGCTCTACCAATCAATAACTCTAAAGGACTCGATTTGGTTACGCGGTTGATGGTGCAATTCAAAGCCAATTGCATCTCCCCGATCGCGTCTTGCCATGAACGCCCGGTCGTTTCTACCGTTGTGAACATATTTTTTAACGTGCTCATAACACGTTCTACTTGCCCATTGGCCCTACTTGCACCGGTCGCGATCAAATGAACTTTGATTTGTTTGCTTGCACAGAATTCTTGAAATTCCCGGCCCGTGAAACATCTACCCTGATCTGCTATTACCCGACAGGGACTACCGAACAAAAACACGGCGGACTTAAGTGCCTTGATAACGCTAAGCGAATCCAATTTGCGTGTGTGATGTAAGTGCACGAATTTCGTAAAGGCATCGATCAAGACGACGACATACTCTTTTGAGTCATTCTTGCCACTCAGCTTGCCCGTTATGTCCATGTGCACCGTATGCCACGGTATGCCGGTCTTAGGTATAGGATGCAGTTCAGCCTGTATTTTACCTGAACTAGCCTTCGAAACTCTACAAGCATGGCAGTTCTCGACAAATTTGCGAACGTACTTCGCCATTCCCTCGAACCAATAATACTCATAGAGCTTCTCGAGCGTTTTATCCCATCCTAAGTGCATAATTGACTGATGCACATGGTTGATGACGGACCATCTAAAACCTCTCGGAACAATGGGTAAGCAAAGGGTTCTGCCCTTTCGTTGTATTTTACGGTAAAGTGTACCGGATCGCAGTTCGTAGGTATTCGCGATATCTTCCGCGAGCTCTTCGTTCTGTAATTTATTAACGATTTCGGAGATTTGCGGATCGCGACGTTGTTCCGCTAATAGCCAATCTTCGGAGATCTCGGCCAGATTAATCTCTTTCTCTGCGACCTTGTCTATCGTACGGCGATTCAAGTCTACGGGGTTTCGCGAAAAGAAATCTACGTGGGCCATTCGTTTACCCTCTCGATACATGATGTCAAAATCGAATGTTTGCAAATAAGCCCACCACCTATAAACCCGGTCGTTTAAGTTTACTTTGTTGCTGGAGGCTTTCAAGGAATTACAGTCGGTAACTACTAAGAATTTCCGTCCATGTAAGTAGTGTCGGAAATGCTTGACGGCGCTTACTACTGCTAGTGTCTCCAGTTCGTACGAATGATACCTAGATTCCGCGGGACTGGTTCTTTTACTATAATATTCGATGACTCTGTTTTCCTTTTCGACTTTGTGCATTAAAATAGCTCCATACCCCTCCGAACTAGCGTCGGTATGTAGCTCTATGGGACGATTGGGATCAAATATCATTAACACCGGCGCGTCGGTCAGAACGGAAATTATCTGTTGTCTTATCTTTTCGTGCCTGTCCGTCCAAGTTATGTGCTTGTTACTAGAAGTGAGTGCGTACAAGGGTTTCATCACTTGTGAAAATTTAGGAATAAATTTTCGGAAGTAAGAGGCCAAACCTATGAACTGCCTAAGCTGTGTGACAGTCGACGGTGCAGGTAAAGAATTCAAAGCTTGTATTTTTCCCGGGTTTGGACGAACTTCTCCGTTACGAATTACATATCCCAAATAAAGTACCGACGTTTTCAGAAAAGAACATTTAGCGAAATTGAAAGAAAATCCGGCGTTTACGAGAGTGTTTAGTACAGTGTGCAACCTTTCTAGAGCTTGATCTATTGAGTCGGCGATTATTAGAACGTCGTCCAAATAAACAATGACATACGAATAAGCGAGGTCGCCTAAGGCCTTGAAAATGGCTCTCTGGAAAACGGCTGGTGCATTTTTCAACCCAAACGGCATCGTCACGTATTCGTATTGACCGTCGGGGGTAACGAACGCAGTATATTCCGTCGAGTTAGGATGAATGGGGATCTGGTGAAATCCGCTAGCCATGTCCAGGCTAATGAAGTATCTCGCACTCTGCAATCTCGCGATTTGGTCAGCAATAAGGGGTAAGGGATACCGATCCGCGACCGTATTTTTATTCAGCGCTCGAAAGTCTACACACAATCTGTCTGAGCCGTCCTTCTTCTTCACGAGTATCATAGGGCTCGCGAACGGCGAATTACTAGGTTTTACGATTTGTGCTTTCATTAATTCGTCTATTCTCTCGCGTACTATTCTTCGCTCTTCCTCGCTAAGCCTGTAAGGGCTTCTCTGCACAGTGACGTTGGGATCAATTAGCCGTATTTCCAACTGACCCGTATTGACGCGAGTACGCGGGAAACCCGTAATGAATGATTCTTTAAATTTTTCGAGAACAGAGATTAATCGATCTCTGTCGTTACCGATCACATCAGTGTCAACCTCGTTAATGTTGACCGCATCTTCCGCGACTTTACCACAAGCGTTAACGACCTTTGTTTTACAAATAACGAGGCTATTTTGCGTGATATTTACGTCGAATCCCTGGCTCAAAATCTCGCGACCAATCATGATATCGTATTTTAGGTAATCGTCGGCAAGGACATGAAAAACTATCTCCAATGTAAGACCGTTAATACAAACAGTGGACAAAATCTGAAGTGTACTCTTAATACAAGTATTCCCGATCCCTCGCATCACTACCACATCGGTTATTCTTTTACCCGAAAATTTCGAGGCTGGGGACTCTTTGATTAACGAACACTCGGCCCCAGAATCAAAGTAAAATGGATACGACTCACCCAGATGGCTTAATCTACCAGCCGGAGCTTCCACTACACAGGAGTCGATCCGGCGTTCGTCAATGGAATCGTGGTTTCTTTTCCGCGATGATGGGCAATTAGGCGCGATATGTCCCTCCTCGTGGCATTTGAAGCAGGTCACCTTCGACGATGCGGCTGGTCGTTTTTCCTTCGGGTTTCGTATATCCTGCTCCTTCCCCGTTTGTATTTGCAGGCGACACTCCGTTCTCCTATGTCCGAGAGCACCACAGCGGTAGCACTTAATCCGAGGAACTGATAGCCTGCTTCGTTTAGCTTTAGGTTCCGTTAGTGAATTTCTTGGCGAAAATGTCGGCTGATCGTTGTAAGGGAGAATCCTCATTTCATCATGAAATTGGTCCTCCGTCCTGATATTATTCGCGAGCGTTAGTCGCCGAAAGCGTCGATCTTGTGAACTCAGTATATAAAGGGCGAGGGCATTGATCACTTCGGGCATCGTTAGATCCTGCAACTTCATCTGCAGCATGGAGTGGAGGCGACTACCGTACGCTCCCGGGGATTCAGTCTCCGACGGTCGTTCTCTGGATATCCTTATTAACGCCGAAGCGGCTGTCTCTCTGCCACCAAAACGCGAAAGAAATTGTTCCTTAAACGTTGGCCAGGTAAGCTTTCCACCGCGCACCATTTGCGAAAGCCAATGCGCAGCAGGACCCCTTAGGGCGCGATTTAGAGCGGAAAGTAACGCACTATCTTGCATCGGGTGGTCTTTCAAAATCAAATCAGCATGAGAGCACCACGCGGATGGATCGGCGCCCGCACCTTCGGGGTCAAAACGTGGTAACGTTGCATCCTTAGATTCCGTACTCGGTCTTTGCTCCTCCGGTTTGTGCGCTAGCGTCTGAATCAACTCGCGCATAAGGACCATTTGCTCTTGTAGCACTTTAAACGGTTCTAATCCCACTTCTGATGTCGGATCACGATTCGAATTTTGGGCGCGCGACGACTCTTCATGTGGACTAGCCATCGTTTCACAAAGCCGAGATTTTATTTACACGTGTATACAGGTCTATCACTACGCTTAACAAATAATAAGTACAACTAATAATAAGTCTAACAAACACTAAGCCTAATGAATAATACGATCTACGAATAATTAAATTAAATAATACTATTAGCAATGTTTGAGTTCAAACGAATCCACGGTCACTGGGATAACTCCTTACTAAGCGAAACTAACTTAGACGCAAATGCGATCGTCGAAAATGCTCGATGTATCACTCTCCAAGGCAATCGCAAGAATGCCAGCTTCGTGGAGATTTTTCTCCCTGTACGATTGCATTTTGTTTTCTATACCCGTTTGGAAGCATCGAGAAGGTTCCAAACGCCGTTGCTAGGCACACTCGTTGGAAGCATCGAGAAAGTTCCAAACGCTGTTGCTAGGCAGTTTCTGCCTGGAGTTTTGATTACTAATACAATGTATGTCCCATTGCATCGGCACCTCCGAGGCAACGACACACGTGGCTAGGCCCGCTCTCGAGGCCGCATGCCGCCACAACCACATTTCTCGGAAAACACATACAACCACTCCAGACCTCCGTTAGATAAAACATCCATCCCGTGACCGTGGCTACGTTCAGCGACCTATTGTCACCTCGAACCCAATCTCGCTTATTACAAATCTTAAGCAATTACAACTATAATAAAATCTAGGCTAAAGTACTAGAGGATGTTCCCAAGATTTCCAAGGAAAGGCTTCGGCTTTCCTTTCATCTCCGACACGGCCATCCTGACTATCACACGTCCTCAGGTGTACCTTCGTCAACAAAACAAAAGGAAACAGGATTAGTATCATTGTGATTGGCATTCAAAGTGCCAGTTGCATTCTGCGTGCTTTCAGTCGGGTCGTAATGACATGACAGACCATTCTCGATTTCACACCCAAATGGGTCTCATCCTTCGAATCGCACATACTCTCAAAGTTCGTTACATAACCAGCCTCGTAACACAATCGCTGTCAACACTAGACCGCCTCCAGCCTCATGACCTTGTCACTGTCGGTACTAGACCAGCTCCAGCTTCGTGACATCGTCGCTGTCGGTACTAGACCAGCTCCAAATCCGTGACATTGTCGCTGTCGGTACTAGACCAGCTCCAGCCTCGTGACATTGTCGCTGTCGGTACTAAACCGGCTCCCAGCTTCATGACATCGTCACTTCCAGTGCCTGACCGCACTGAACTCCATCCCATGGCCGCACCTGGGCTCATATAATTCTACGATCCTCTGGGATCGGGGCACTCACATCGCCATGGTCACTGTCCTCGTCATCACAACAGACATCCAACTCCGCAGGAATGCAACTATCCGGCATTTTCCTTAACCTGTCATGACTGTACTTGTATGACCTTTTCCCATCCAGTGTTTTCAAGGTATATCGGTCTCCTTCCAGGACCTCCGATATTACAAACGGACCCCTGAATTTTGGATCCAATTTTGTCTGGTTCCTTTCTTCATTTCGGCGTAGTACCAAATCACCGGGATTAAACCTAACTACTTTAGCTTTGGTTTTATCGAATCTCTCTTTGTCATACCTAGCACTAGTTTCCATCTCTTTTATTGCCTGTTGTCTTACACTGGAGATATCTATTTCTTTTTCCTCAATGTTATCAGGTAGTAATAAGTCATACGGTCTTGCTGCTCTACCAATCAATAACTCTAAAGGACTCGATTTGGTTACGCGGTTGATGG